>NC_134489.1:32535169-32580169 GCF_040206685.1 Ascaphus truei
TGAAGGGGTTAAGCCCTCCCGCTACCCCACCCCCCCCCCCCCCCCGCAAGCCCTCCCCAACCATCGTTGGGGCGAATACCCCATTCACCCACCCTCCCGCTACCCACAATAAAAAAATACACACACACAGCAGCCGCCAAAAAATAAATAAATAAATGACAATAAATACATTGGAAATACATTTTTATTGATAGTGTAGATGTGCAGGGGGTCTCCGGAGCTGAACCGCGGTGGTTTTAGGTCTGGGGACCCCGTGCCCCCCGAGATACAGGCCCCTTTAGGGGGTGCCGGTAGCCCTCTGCTTGGTTTAAAGGTCCCGATCACGTGATCGCGGCCTGTAAACCAAGCAGAGCAGAGGGCTACCGGCACCCCCTAAAGGGGCCTGTATCTCGGGGGGCACGGGGTCCCCAGACCTAAAACCACCGCGGTTCAGCTCCGGAGACCCCCTGCACATGTACACTATCAATAAAAATGTATTTCAAATGTATTTATTGTCATTTATTTATTTATTTATTTATATTTATTTATTAATTGTGCTGCTGCTGCTGCAAGTCGTAAACTCACACCAAGGGCCAAACACCCCCCTCACCCCCAATAAAAAAAATTCACGCACAGCAGCCCCACAATTAATAAATAAATCTAAATAAATAAATAAATAAAATCTATGTAAAACCCCCTCCCCCTATTCTCGCTTTTAAAACGCCCTGCCTTCTCTCTAATCTATGTAAAAAAAACCTCCCCCTATCCCCCTATCCCCCTATTGTGTGTGTGCGTTAAGCTTCCCTGCAAGCTATGTAAAAAAAACCTCCCCCTATTGTGTGTGTGTTTAAATCTGGCTGGCCTGTGTTTCTGAGTGCTGAGTGCTCTGCGTTTAACCAAGCAGAGCAGAGGGATACCGGCACCCCCTAAAGGGGCCTGTATCTCGGGGGGCACGGGGTCCCCAGACCTAAAACCACCGCGGTTCAGCTCCGGAGACCCCCTGCACATGTACACTATCAATAAAAATGTATTTCAAATGTATTTATTGTCATTTATTTATTTATTTATTTATATTTATTTATTAATTGTGCTGCTGCTGCTGCAAGTCGTAAACTCACACCAAGGGCCAAACACCCCCCTCACCCCCAATAAAAAAAATTCACGCACAGCAGCCCCACAATTAATAAATAAATCTAAATAAATAAATAAATAAATAAAGACATGAAGAGAAATAAATACTGTATATACTGTACAGTATATACACTGTATATATATATATATATATATATATATATATATATATATATATATATATATATATATACAGTATACATATATACACTGTGTATATATACTGTATATATATATATATATATATATATATATATATATATACATACTGTATGTGAGTGAAAAGAGAAAAAAGTAACCCGTATGGGAGCACTCAGGTATGCAATTGATATATTTGTTTATTTATTTGACACAGTGCAAAAAGGGATGAATAAACAGTACATGATTTAAAAACACTTAAAAAAGAGGCATGGACCCTTAAACACTAATGAACAGCACTAGGGAACGACACACACTGTCAACCCTAAACATGAAAAGGATAGTGACTCAAAAAACACTAGGGAGAATCAAAGTGAATCACAATACAGTAGGTTACTGGGTTTAAAGGCACCTACAGTATACAACGCTAAGGATAATGCACACTACAATACCAAAAAGTATTTTAACCAAGCAAGTAAACCAAAATCAATATATACTGTAAGTAACAACCAGAAAAGACAATTTAAAACCAAACTAACCCTTACAATACCAAGGATTACATCTATCTAATTGTAAAAAACCTTATACAGTACATTATACACAGCATTGTTTAAAAACCCCTTCCCCCCTAATGTTTGTGTTAAGCAGATTACACTGAAGGGAGAGAGATATAAAGGCCTAAAGCCCCTTCCCCCCCTAATGTTTCTGTTAAGTAGATTACACTGAAGGGAGAGAGATATAAAGGCCTAAAGCCCCTTCCCCCCTAATGTTTCTGTTAAACAGATTACAGTACATTGAAGGGAGAGAGATTTTACAGAAACACACATTAGGGGGGAGGGGGCTTTAAACAGATTACAGTACATTGAAGGGAGAGAGATGTTTCTGTTACCAGTAAATCTCCCTCCCTGCATTGCTAACCACCCTCACCCCCTACCCACATACCGTTAACCCCCCCCCCCATCCTGGCCATGGCCCCTCCGCTTCTGCAAAACAGACACAAAAATTAAAACATACAAAGTAATGTCCCCTAACCCCTTAATCACCATAGCGGTTATTAACCGCTACAGTCATGAAGGGGTTAACCCACCCTCACCCACCCACCACTCGGGATGCCTACATACCCTCCCACACTAACCCCCCCCCCACCCGTGAGGCCTAACCACCCAATCAGTTCCCACAAGGGAGGCCTACCCACATACCGTTGGGGAAACACCCCACCCCCACCCCAGTACCCACAATAAAAACAGTACAATCACCCACAATAAACAGCATTCTATTTATTAAATACATTACCCACCCCCTGTGCCCCCCCCCCCCCATAAATACAAGATTTATTCTTTTACATTCAGGGTCCATAACGCAGCCCCACGCTAGTCCCCGGTGGGCTGGCAGGGCACCTGGACAGACCTACAGTTTACCAGCAGCATTCCACAGGTTCTGGAGGCCTGCTGGTGGATCCTGCCAGCACCATGGCGCCCAGGTGGTCTCCTTGGGTCACCGTGAGCCTCAATTGGGTCCACACGGTAGGCCCAAGGATGTCTGGGAGCCCCGGGTCAAACCCACAGGTGTCTGCGGGGCCTCGGGTGGTTCCCATGGGGGTCTGGGGAACTCACGGGTGCTCACTACGGGTCCGCGGTGCCCCCACAGAAGTGGGACCACACATCATCATCCCCGCACCTACGGCTCGGAGGTGCCCCCACAGAAGTGGGACCACACATCGTCATGCCCGCAGACTACGGGTCCGCGGTGCCCCCACAGAAGTGGGACCACACATCATCATCCCCGCATGTGTCACCCGTGGAACCACCAGCCTGCTACCCTTTAGGATACCCGAGGATTCCCCGCGGGTGGTCTCCAGAGGTCCCACGCAAAACCACGGAAGTAACCCTGAATGTAAAAAAAATAAACCTGGCCAATACATTCAATACATACACCCTCCCCCCCAACACCTACAGTACAATAATGTGCAAAATAACTATTATCCAGATATGGATAATAGATTAATTGCCCATTATTAAAAACATTAACTAGCATATACAAATAAATAAAGTACTACTGACCTCATCAATACGAAGTGTCCGATGCCAGCGCCTTCCTTCTCTTGCCCACACAAAACATAGCCAAAACCAAGCCAATACATTGCAATTACATTCAGATATCAATTAACCCCTTAAACACCTTATCGGATAATAACCGCAAAGGTAATTAAGGGGTTAAGCCACACAGGCACGATACCCACCCTTCACCCATGAATTTGTACTGTGGCTTCATCATGCAACTATATATATATATACTGTATATATATACATACAGAGAGACAGAGAGAAAGAGAGAGAGAGAGATATATACAGTATATATATATACACACGTTATATACACACCCATGATAAACCAAATATACAGTACAAATAAATGTAGAAGGGTTATCAAAACCATACTGTTCTACAACCAAACACTTCTCCATACAGATACTACATTAAAATCAATTTCCTTTAAAAATCCTAACTGATCTCACAATCTACTGTACTGTATATGATCACAAACCAATGAAAAAAAAGTCACATTCCAAAATGCATAAAATCTATGCACCATACTGTATACATTCTGCAAATTAATCAAACGTAAACAAAAATCAGTTAGCAATCATTATTTACACCCCTAAACATTTCACACTCAATCAAGAACAATGAGACCATTAACAGATTCACGCCTAGAGCAGAACAATTAAGCCTTTGAAAAAATATAAGTACCGACAAAAATACAACCTTTACAGTACAGTACAACCAAGGCTATCTATCCCTGACCTTCCTCAAACACACAATACAATACCAAGGAATAATACATCTATCTAATTTTAAAATACTTTAAACTCACAAAATAATTAAAAACACATCTAATCCAGCTTTTAAAACATCATCATTTCTTACCCTGAATGTATACTGTACTGTATATCTCTCTAGACATATATATTGTACATACATACATACAGTGGCAAGAAATGATATACCACAAAAAAATAAAAATACACAGGTTAAAAAACCTTTTGAAAAAATTAACAAGTTAAATAAAATACATTTCTTTACTGTAGTTCACTTACCATTACTTGCCCCCACCGACTCCCGTTGCCCAGCTTACTCACGAACCAATCCACGATCAGGAACCCATAAAATAATAAACCATTGAAAATAATAAACATTAAACTAAAAATCCAAACCAATCCACGGGTCTTCTACTTGTAATACACCTTCATCTGTATTCTTCTTTCTTCTATCTCCTTCCGGGCGGGGCAGGGCGTGGTCTTCTTTCCATCATCGGCCACGCCCTTGTCTTTTTCCTTCTCCGGAGGTCCTTCCTCCGCGGCGTCTGGCTGCAAAATGAGACGACATAGGCTTTTAAAGGCCTATGACGTCACATTTTGCGTCATGGTTCCCACGGTCCTGATTGGACCGTGAAAACCATGTGTGTTGGCCGATAATAAAAAAATGATGACGTCACTTAAAGGGAATGAAAGCACAGCCAATCAGAATGGCTTTGCTTCAATTGCCTTTAAGATGACGTCATGAAAAGGCACATGGCCGTGCACACATGGTACTAGAGCCAATCAGAGCGTGGGAACTTTATCCCTACTCTGATTGGCTCTGGTATACCATGTGTCAGGGGCTTGGGGGAGAAAGGATGTGACGTCAATAAGGATAAAGTTCCCACGCTCTGATTGGCTACCGTACCACGTGACAGGTTTTCATTGACGTCACATCCTTTCTCCCCCAAGCCCCTGACACATGGTATACCAGAGCCAATCAGAGTAGGGATAAAGTTCCCACGCTCTGATTGGCTCTAGTACCATGTGTGCACGGCCATGTGCCTTTTCATGACGTCATCTTAAAGGCAATTGAAGCAAAGCCATTCTGATTGGCTGTGCTTTCATTCCCTTTAAGTGACGTCATCATTTTTTTATTATCGGCCAACACACATGGTTTTCACGGTCCAATCAGGACCGTGGGAACCATGACGCAAAATGTGACGTCATAGGCCTTTAAAAGCCTATGTCGTCTCATTTTGCAGCCAGACGCCGCGGAGGAAGGACCTCCGGAGAAGGAAAAAGACAAGGGCGTGGCCGATGATGGAAAGAAGACCACGCCCTGCCCCGCCCGGAAGGAGATAGAAGAAAGAAGAATACAGATGAAGGTGTATTACAAGTAGAAGACCCGTGGATTGGTTTGGATTTTTAGTTTAATGTTTATTATTTTCAATGGTTTATTATTTTATGGGTTCCTGATCGTGGATTGGTTCGTGAGTAAGCTGGGCAACGGGAGTCGGTGGGGGCAAGTAATGGTAAGTGAACTACAGTAAAGAAATGTATTTTATTTAACTTGTTAATTTTTTCAAAAGGTTTTTTAACCTGTGTATTTTTATTTTTTTGTGGTATATCATTTCTTGCCACTGTATGTATGTATGTACAATATATATGTCTAGAGAGATATACAGTACAGTATACATTCAGGGTAAGAAATGATGATGTTTTAAAAGCTGGATTAGATGTGTTTTTAATTATTTTGTGAGTTTAAAGTATTTTAAAATTAGATAGATGTATTATTCCTTGGTATTGTATTGTGTGTTTGAGGAAGGTCAGGGATAGATAGCCTTGGTTGTACTGTACTGTAAAGGTTGTATTTTTGTCGGTACTTATATTTTTTCAAAGGCTTAATTGTTCTGCTCTAGGCGTGAATCTGTTAATGGTCTCATTGTTCTTGATTGAGTGTGAAATGTTTAGGGGTGTAAATAATGATTGCTAACTGATTTTTGTTTACGTTTGATTAATTTGCAGAATGTATACAGTATGGTGCATAGATTTTATGCATTTTGGAATGTGACTTTTTTTTCATTGGTTTGTGATCATATACAGTACAGTAGATTGTGAGATCAGTTAGGATTTTTAAAGGAAATTGATTTTAATGTAGTATCTGTATGGAGAAGTGTTTGGTTGTAGAACAGTATGGTTTTGATAACCCTTCTACATTTATTTGTACTGTATATTTGGTTTATCATGGGTGTGTATATAACGTGTGTATATATATATACTGTATATATCTCTCTCTCTCTCTTTCTCTCTGTCTCTCTGTATGTATATATATACAGTATATATATATATAGTTGCATGATGAAGCCACAGTACAAATTCATGGGTGAAGGGTGGGTATCGTGCCTGTGTGGCTTAACCCCTTAATTACCTTTGCGGTTATTATCCGATAAGGTGTTTAAGGGGTTAATTGATATCTGAATGTAATTGCAATGTATTGGCTTGGTTTTGGCTATGTTTTGTGTGGGCAAGAGAAGGAAGGCGCTGGCATCGGACACTTCGTATTGATGAGGTCAGTAGTACTTTATTTATTTGTATATGCTAGTTAATGTTTTTAATAATGGGCAATTAATCTATTATCCATATCTGGATAATAGTTATTTTGCACATTATTGTACTGTAGGTGTTGGGGGGGAGGGTGTATGTATTGAATGTATTGGCCAGGTTTATTTTTTTTACATTCAGGGTTACTTCCGTGGTTTTGCGTGGGACCTCTGGAGACCACCCGCGGGGAATCCTCGGGTATCCTAAAGGGTAGCAGGCTGGTGGTTCCACGGGTGACACATGCGGGGATGATGATGTGTGGTCCCACTTCTGTGGGGGCACCGCGGACCCGTAGTCTGCGGGCATGACGATGTGTGGTCCCACTTCTGTGGGGGCACCTCCGAGCCGTAGGTGCGGGGATGATGATGTGTGGTCCCACTTCTGTGGGGGCACCGCGGACCCGTAGTGAGCACCCGTGAGTTCCCCAGACCCCCATGGGAACCACCCGAGGCCCCGCAGACACCTGTGGGTTTGACCCGGGGCTCCCAGACATCCTTGGGCCTACCGTGTGGACCCAATTGAGGCTCACGGTGACCCAAGGAGACCACCTGGGCGCCATGGTGCTGGCAGGATCCACCAGCAGGCCTCCAGAACCTGTGGAATGCTGCTGGTAAACTGTAGGTCTGTCCAGGTGCCCTGCCAGCCCACCGGGGACTAGCGTGGGGCTGCGTTATGGACCCTGAATGTAAAAGAATAAATCTTGTATTTATGGGGGGGGGGGGGCACAGGGGGTGGGTAATGTATTTAATAAATAGAATGCTGTTTATTGTGGGTGATTGTACTGTTTTTATTGTGGGTACTGGGGTGGGGGTGGGGTGTTTCCCCAACGGTATGTGGGTAGGCCTCCCTTGTGGGTAGTTAGTGGGTGAGGGTTGAGGGTGGTTAGGCCTCACGGGGTGGGGGGTTAGAGTGGGAGGGTATGTACAGTAGGCGTCCCAAGTGGTGGGTGAGGGCGGGTTAACCCCTTCATGACTGTAGCGGTTAATAACCGCTATGGTGATTAAGGGGTTAGGGGACATTACTTTGAAAGTGTTATTTTTTTTCTCTGTTTTACTGTACAGCAGCGGAGGTTGCCATGGGTAGTGGGTAGTGTATTGAATGTATTTATTGGTTATTATGCGTTAACCCCTTCATTACCTTAGCGGCTATACGCTATGCTAATGAAGCCTCGTTTCTGAACTTTTAATAATATTGTGCAGGAGCAGGGGGTCCCCTGAGATTAGATTTCTGTCTCAGGGAACCCCCTGCTCACTCTACAATATTATTAAAAAGACAGAAATGCTGCTTCTTTACCATAGCGCATAGCCGCTAAGCTAAAGAATGATTCTTTAATGATGTGTGTGTTTTATTCACAGTGTAGATGTTCTCCGGAGCTGAAGCGCACAGGTTTCAGGTCTGGGGACCCCGTGCCCCCCGAGATACAGGCCCCTTTAGGGGGTGCCGGTATCCCTCTGCTCTGCTTGGTTTACAGGCCGCGATCACGTGATCGGACCTTTAAACCAAGCAGAGGGCTACCGGCACCCCCTAAAGGGGCCTGTATCTCGGGGGGCACGGGGTCCCCAGACCTAAAACCTGTGCGGTTCAGCTCCAGAGACCCCCTGCACATCTACACTATCAATAAAAATGTATTTCCAATGTATTTATTGTCATTTATTTATTTATTTTTTGGCGGCTGCTGTGTGTGATTATTTTTTATTGTGTTTAGCGGGGGTGGGTGACGGGGTTTATAAATGTGAGTTTATAAATAAAATAAAGAATATTATTTATAGGGGCCTTAGAACAGAAGTTCCCACGCCAATTGCGCGCTCATTGCTCTTTTGTTACAATGTTGCTGGTCTTGCGGGTTTGCAGTCTGGCAGCAAAAAGCAGTTTGTACTGTAGTACTGTGTGTGAGATAAAGTAACCAGTTCTTTTATTGCTGAAGTCGCCACTAAAAACTTTTATTTACAAATACAGTACAAAAACCGTGCAACACACAACAACATTCAGTATCCTTTGTTTAAGTACAGCAGGTACTATAGGGTAAAACATGTACTGTACAGTACAGCACAACATTACAGTATGGTCTCACTGAAAGTCCTCCCCATTTTCCAGCCATGGCCGATGCCTTGCATGGCGCAAAACGCCATTAATGCAGTCTCTAACGCCTCTCATTACAGGATCTGTAACAGGGTAATAGCGCTGCATTTCTTCCACAATCTTTTTCCTTAAATTGGCAGGAAGGGCATTTTTTTGGCGATTCCCATCATAGTTCACTTTGAACACCCACTCGCAGTACAATGTGTAGGGAACATGGTGTTTAAATATGATCAAGGCATACTTGTGTGGTATACCAGCACTCCTCACCCTATACTTCTCCCTCAGCGCCGGTGTCAGATCGCACAGGGAGATGTCGGGCACTGTTTGTATGCGAGCGGGTGTAGGAAGTCTTTTGGGAGCGGGTGTACTTGAGGCGATGGGCAATGGTAGGGTGTCTGGGAGGAAGCTTTCCTCCGGTAGTGGTCGCCGGGTTGTCTCCTGGCGTGGTCTAGATGGGGTTGTCATGTCCTCCTCAATAGCATAGTACACTGTATCTTCTGGTGGAGGGTGTGTGCTTGGTGATGGAAGGGGGTCGAAGGTACCATGCATCACATCCATGTCACCCCCCTGCTCCAGCATCGGGGAAACAGGGGCATTAACACCGAGCAAATAATGTATGCCCGCTATGTCTGCCTCTATCTTGTCCATCCGTTGATCCATCCGTTGCTCCATATGTAGCATCCGTTGATCCAGCCGTTGCTCCATATGTAGCACCGACTCCAGAAGCAGATCTAGCTTTGCCAGCACACTAGAATTCCCGGGGAGATCCACACTTAGCCCATTCAGGATCCGGTCCAACGAGCTGCTTGTGCATGGCATCTGGAGATCTGGGGGGATGGGTGCAACGGAGGATGAGATGGGGGTTCCCTGGAGAGAAGCGGCATCGATGGAGAGTGGAAGAGGTGACCTGGGGATGCCCGGTACAGGAGAAGCTGCAGCGTGGTGGAAGAGGGATGGAGAAGGTGACCGCTGGATTTCCGGGAGAGAAGCAGAGTCGTCCAAGAGCAAAGGAGACAGTGACCCGTTGATTTCAGAGGCAGCAGCATCTTCAGATGGAACCGGAGAAGATGGGGGTGGAGAAGCCGGGCTGAAGATTTCCGGGACAGCTACAGCAGAGTCGTCGAAGCATATGGGAGCAAGTGGTCTGCGGATTCGGTGAGTTGGCTGCCATGCGTCTTGCGAACCGAGCACAGTACCGTATTTCTTCTTCACATAATAAGGCTGACGTGTTTTAAAAGCCTTAGCCTTTGGGGTCAGCAGAAGGTTTTCTTTGTTGGCCTTAGCCTGTCGCTTTGCCTTTGGCTTGGGAACGGTAACTGCCTTTCTCTTTTTCAGTGTGGCAGGCACAGCAGAGGTGAGATGATTCTTTCTTCCATAGAACCGGGGATGCTCCATGTAAGCGGGAGGCACAATGCAGTATCTGGACAATGCCTCAGATAAAGATCAGCAAGTGGTGGGCTATGCAACGTGTACAACCTTTTATGCATGGTGGCCAGGTACAGGTGTTGAAAGTGGGTGGTCTGTTATGTGAGTCATTAACATATAAATACACCATCCATTTTGTGGATTCACTGCACATTGAATACACATCGACTAAACATCGAATACACATTCTTGTGTTTGTATTTCTTTCTACAGTACTCGCAGCAATGCCTGTTAAGAAGATTTCAAAGGATCTCAGCATGAGAATGAAGGAGATGTACACGAGCGGACAACGAATTGCAGATATCCAGCGCTGGTTAACTGCTTCTGGCCTCGTTGTGCCATCAAGCACTGTGTGCTATCATGCACAAGGAAAAAACAGAGACCGCAAAAAGGCACCAAGGGTAACAAATGCGTAAGTATACTGTATTTATAAAACTTAACCAAAAAAAATATAGAAAACTGTAGTGTACATCTACAGTATACCGTATTTATATAGTATATTTATTATATTACAACAGTATATACTGTAGTGTACTGTATGTGTGGTCAATTTATATTTTTTGTGCAGCAGTATACACTTTTGGTATATTGCAATTCATCTGACAACGGAATATACAGTATATGATGTGTATTTATTATGATATAACAACAGTATACCGTATTTATATAGTATATTTATTATATTACAACAGTATATACTGTAGTGTACTGTATGTGTGGTCAATTTATATTTTTTGTGCAGCAGTATACACTTTTGGTATATTGCAATTCATCTGACAACGGAATATACAGTATATGATGTGTATTTATTATGATATAACAACAGTATACCGTATTTATATAGTATATTTATTATATTACAACAGTATATACTGTAGTGTACTGTATGTGTGGTCAATTTATATTTTTTGTGCAGCAGTATACACTTTTGGTATATTGCAATTCATCTGACAACGGAATATACAGTATATGATGTGTATTTATTATGATATAACAACAGTATACCGTATTTATATAGTATATTTATTATATTACAACAGTATATACTGTAGTGTACTGTATGTGTGGTCAATTTATATTTTTTGTGCAGCAGTATACACTTTTGGTATATTGCAATTCATCTGACAACGGAATATTTATATAGTATATTTATATTACAACAGTACTGTATACTGTATATTTTGTCTATTTATATTTATAGTACAGCAGTATACATTTTTTGTATATTTATATTTACTGTATATTACAACATTACATGTACAGTATACAGTATACATTTTATATTGCTGCATATTAATAACACAATATAATTTCTTTGCATTGTAGGGAGACTACTCTTCTGGTGGACAGAATAAGTGAGGAGAATGATGAGAGGAGCGCATTAAGGGTTAAAAACACTCTTCAGGAAAACCACAATCTGACTGTATCCGAGAGCAGCATAAAGAAGATGAGACGCAGAATTGGATGGAAATATGGACGTGTGAGGTTAGTAGTGGACAGTACAGGAGGTACTGTACTGTAAAGTAAAAATGTTGTTTTGCAAACTGTACTGCGCTGTGACGCTAACATTTTTTATTCATTGTCATTACAGAGCGTACCCCATGATACGGGACGCAAACAAAATCAAAAGAGTGCTCCAGGCCCAGGCATGGATCGACAGCGGTGAGACTTTCCAGGATTGCATCTTCACTGATGAGTCTACTGTGTCGCTGGAGAGATTTGCAAGATTTGCGTTCCACAAAAAAGGCCGCATAACTTTGAAGCCACGGCCAAAACACCCTGTGAAGCTGCATGTGTGGGGTGCCATCTCTAGGCGTGGACCGGGATGCATTGTCGTCTTTGAAGGTACAATTTCTCAAATATAATGCCGCCTAATGCACTGTACTTGACTAGTGTTGCCTTACCGTATGCACTGTACTGTACTATTGAGCACTTTTCTTTTCTTGCTATAGGAATCATGAATAAAGATTTCTTCCAAGACAACATTGTGCCCGTGATAGTGCGATACATCACACAAGACTTTCCCAATGGTCATCGCTTTTACCAGGACAATGATCCCAAGCACACCGCGTCGACGGCGCATATCCTTGAGCGCGGCATCAACTGGGTGAAGACGCCAGCGGAGTAAGTGTAGTAGACCGTGTCCCATTTATATGTTCCCCACTGTTTTTACTGTGTACTGTATCTCTTAAACTAATTGTCCTTTCTTTCCAATCACAGATCACCAGACTTCAATCCGATCGAAATGGTCTGGCATCAGCTGAAGGACCACATCCGTAAAGTGGCGAAACCCTCCAAGAAGGACGAGTTGTATACAGCCATAATGAGTTTTTGGAACAATGAACTCACCGTTGAACGATGCAATAAATATATAGACCATATTGCCACTGTGTTGCCCATTGTCATCGCGCGCAATGGACAAGCATCAGGAAAGTAGTACAGTGCTGTAGTATTGTACAGTAGGTACACTATGATACAGGTAAGTATGGCACAGATTTTAGCTTTCCCAATAGTCAGAGTTTACAGTAGTTCCAGTATACAGTACAGTAGACTAGTTTGACATACTACAGTAACTGCCTACTAACTGCTCCATTTTTTCTTTCCAGAGAAAGCTGCACCAGCCACCTACTGTACAGTAGGTCTACCATAATACAGTACGCACATACAGTACAGTACAGTAACTGAACAAAGTTTTTGTTTTCTTGTCGTTCCAGGAAAAAGGGTGCACCAGAGGGGAGGGGGGGCCTTGTGTTCATCAAATCTGCTTGTGCAGTCAAATGTACAGTATATAAACAGCAGTAATGATGTACACAAAACCTCTCCTCTCTCAATGAACTACTGTACCGCAGACACAATGAGGATACTGTTACAGTATGAAGGGAAAAAGAACAGGATGGGTTATTTAACATTACAGTATACTGTGCAATATTTATACTGTATATTTATATATACTGTATTTTTATTCTAAAGGTATTCGAGAATGTACTCTACTAGATGAGGACCTGGTGACTTTCAACACTCTCAGACACACAGAAAGGATTATTTCACATCACTGTATATTTATCCTGTATATTTTCAGTAATTTAGAAGCAGTGGCTGTTCTGAACAGCCCAGGGCCAGATTAACAAAACAATGGCTTGGATTGGATTAGCCAGACGATTGATGCTTGGCCAGGGAGGGATTAAAAACTCTAAGGGAGGGGGTGGGTGGTGTAGCTGTAGGATTGTGTCAGTATTTCCAACGCCAGGTCACCCTAATAATTGCATGAATAAACCCCCAAAGACAAGGCCCAAATATACTAGTACAGTATACTGTACAGTACTGTAAAGTATGTATTATTGTGTGTTGATGTTTTGAATTGCTGTTAACTTGAAAAGTTTCACCATTGTATTGTACTGTATTTGTAAATAAAAGTATTTTGTGGCGACTTCAGCAATAAAAGAACTGGTTAATTTATCTCACATAAAGTACGTGAATACGACCGCAATCACCATTGTACAGTAAATGGGTGCATAGGATGGAACGACAGGTGCTAAAGGGGTATAAATATGATACTGTATTTATCAGTATTGATCAAAGAGAGTTGATCAGAAGGATTCCCCTTATAAAGTATACAGCACTCTATTGTCATTCATACAGTACAGTATACTGTAGTAAAAGGTAGACAACACATGGTCTTGCAGTACAGTATACTGTATTACTAAAAATCTGTCAGGTTGACCAGAATCACTGCGGATATCGGAAAATAATACAATTTTATTAATTCTACGTACTGTATATAAGGGGAATCCTTCTGATCAACTCTCTTTGATCAACACTGATAAATACAGTAATTTATCTCACACTCAGTACTACAAACTGCTTTTTGCTTGCAATAAACAAACAAACAGGGAAGCGCTACTGTATACTGTATGAGTTAGGATCAGGCCCAGCAGCCACTTTATGTTGAAAACCACATATGAAATGAGCATAAATTTGCATGAATAATTACACAAAAATATATAAAATAAATAGCACAAGTCTCTGACAGAGAGAAATTGTCCAGGTGGTGTGGATACAGGTTAATGCCCCTGTCTGATAGGACAGACTCGGGCAAGAATGGCCTGTGAGAGGTGAATATCCAGAATGGTAGCTGGGATGGAAAGCGCTACCAACTGTGCAGGTATTGAAGTGTGTAGAAATGGGAAGGTGCCGTAGGCATCAAATGTGGAAAGCGCTCACCCAGACTTCATACACTGCGCTTTTTGCTTGCATACTGCAAAGCCGCAAGACCAGCAACATTGTAAAAAAAGAGCAAAAAAAAGAGCAATGAGCGCGAAATTGGCGTGGGAACTTCTGTTCTAGGGCCCCTAGAAATAATATTCTTTATTTTAGTTATAAACTCACATTTATATATAAAGTATATATTTATTTCTCTTCATGTACTGTATTTATTTAGATTTATTTATTAATTGTGGAGCTGCTGTGCGTGAGGGGCCATGGCCAGGATGGGGGGGGGGGGGGGGGTAACGGTACAGTATGTGGGTAGGGGGTGAGGGTGGTTAGACCTCACAGTACATTATGCACATTGGGCCCCCCTCCTCCCCACATTTACATACTGTACTGTACACTACACGACATCAATGCAGGGAGGGTTTACCAATGCAGGGAGGGTTTACCAATGCAGGTAAGGCTTTAGGCCTTTACAGTATATCTCTCTCCCTTCAGTGTAATCTACTTAACAGAAACATTAGGGGGGGAAGGGGCTTTAGGCCTTTATATCTCTCTCCCTTCAGTGTAATCTGCTTAACACAAACATTAGGGGGGAAGGGGCTTTAGGCCTTTATATCTCTCTCCCTTCAGTGTAATCTACTTAACAGAAACATTAGGGGGGGAAGGGGCTTTAGGCCTTTATATCTCTCTCCCTTCAGTGTAATCTGCTTAACACAAACATTAGGGGGGAAGGGGTTTTTAAACAATGCTGTGTATAATGTACTGTATAAGGTTTTTTACAATTAGATAGATGTAATCCTTGGTATTGTAAGGGTTAGTTTGGTTTTAAATTGTCTTTTCTGGTTGTTACTTACAGTATATATTGATTTTGGTTTACTTGCTTGGTTAAAATACTTTTTGGTATTGTAGTGTGCATTATCCTTAGCGTTGTATACTGTAGGTGCCTTTAAACCCAGTAACCTACTGTATTGTGATTCACTTTGATTCTCCCTAGTGTTTTTTGAGTCACTATCCTTTTCATGTTTAGGGTTGACAGTGTGTGTCGTTCCCTAGTGCTGTTCATTAGTGTTTAAGGGTCCATGCCTCTTTTTTAAGTGTTTTTAAATCATGTACTGTTTATTCATCCCTTTTTGCACTGTGTCAAATAAATAAACAAATATATCAATTGCATACCTGAGTGCTCCCATACGGGTTACTTTTTTCTCTTTTCACTCACATACAGTATGTATATATATATATATATATATATATATATATATATATATATATATACAGTATATATACACAGTGTATATATGTATACTGTATATATATATATATATATATATATATATATATATATATATATATATATATATATATATACAGTGTATATACTGTACAGTATATACAGTATTTATTTCTCTTCATGTCTTTATTTATTTATTTATTTATTTAGATTTATTTATTAATTGTGGGGCTGCTGTGCGTGAATTTTTTTTATTGGGGGTGAGGGGGGTGTTTGGCCCTTGGTGTGAGTTTACGACTTGCAGCAGCAGCAGCACAATTAATAAATAAATATAAATAAATAAATAAATAAATGACAATAAATACATTTGAAATACATTTTTATTGATAGTGTACATGTGCAGGGGGTCTCCGGAGCTGAACCGCGGTGGTTTTAGGTCTGGGGACCCCGTGCCCCCCGAGATACAGGCCCCTTTAGGGGGTGCCGGTATCCCTCTGCTCTGCTTGGTTAAACGCAGAGCACTCAGCACTCAGAAACACAGGCCAGCCAGATTTAAACACACACACAATAGGGGGAGGTTTTTTTTACATAGCTTGCAGGGAAGCTTAACGCACACACACAATAGGGGGATAGGGGGATAGGGGGAGGTTTTTTTTACATAGATTAGAGAGAAGGCAGGGCGTTTTAAAAGCGAGAATAGGGGGAGGGGGTTTTACATAGATTTTATTTATTTATTTATTTAGATTTATTTATTAATTGTGGGGCTGCTGTGCGTGAATTTTTTTTATTGGGGGTGAGGGGGGTGTTTGGCCCTTGGTGTGAGTTTACGACTTGCAGCAGCAGCAGCACAATTAATAAATAAATATAAATAAATAAATAAATAAATGACAATAAATACATTTGAAATACATTTTTATTGATAGTGTACATGTGCAGGGGGTCTCCGGAGCTGAACCGCGGTGGTTTTAGGTCTGGGGACCCCGTGCCCCCCGAGATACAGGCCCCTTTAGGGGGTGCCGGTATCCCTCTGCTCTGCTTGGTTAAACGCAGAGCACTCAGCACTCAGAAACACAGGCCAGCCAGATTTAAACACACACACAATAGGGGGAGGTTTTTTTTACATAGCTTGCAGGGAAGCTTAACGCACACACACAATAGGGGGATAGGGGGATAGGGGGAGGTTTTTTTTACATAGATTAGAGAGAAGGCAGGGCGTTTTAAAAGCGAGAATAGGGGGAGGGGGTTTTACATAGATTTTATTTATTTATTTATTTAGATTTATTTATTAATTGTGGGGCTGCTGTGCGTGAATTTTTTTTATTGGGGGTGAGGGGGGTGTTTGGCCCTTGGTGTGAGTTTACGACTTGCAGCAGCAGCAGCACAATTAATAAATAAATATAAATAAATAAATAAATAAATGACAATAAATACATTTGAAATACATTTTTATTGATAGTGTACATGTGCAGGGGGTCTCCGGAGCTGAACCGCGGTGGTTTTAGGTCTGGGGACCCCGTGCCCCCCGAGATACAGGCCCCTTTAGGGGGTGCCGGTATCCCTCTGCTCTGCTTGGTTAAACGCAGAGCACTCAGCACTCAGAAACACAGGCCAGCCAGATTTAAACACACACACAATAGGGGGAGGTTTTTTTTACATAGCTTGCAGGGAAGCTTAACGCACACACACAATAGGGGGATAGGGGGATAGGGGGAGGTTTTTTTTACATAGATTAGAGAGAAGGCAGGGCGTTTTAAAAGCGAGAATAGGGGGAGGGGGTTTTACATAGATTTTATTTATTTATTTATTTAGATTTATTTATTAATTGTGGGGCTGCTGTGCGTGAATTTTTTTTATTGGGGGTGAGGGGGGTGTTTGGCCCTTGGTGTGAGTTTACGACTTGCAGCAGCAGCAGCACAATTAATAAATAAATATAAATAAATAAATAAATAAATGACAATAAATACATTTGAAATACATTTTTATTGATAGTGTACATGTGCAGGGGGTCTCCGGAGCTGAACCGCGGTGGTTTTAGGTCTGGGGACCCCGTGCCCCCCGAGATACAGGCCCCTTTAGGGGGTGCCGGTATCCCTCTGCTCTGCTTGGTTTACAGGCCGCGATCACGTGATCGGGACCTTTAAACCAAGCAGAGGGCTACCGGCACCCCCTAAAGGGGCCTGTATCTCGGGGGGCACGGGGTCCCCAGACCTAAAACCACCGCGGTTCAGCTCCGGAGACCCCCTGCACATCTACACTATCAATAAAAATGTATTTCCAATGTATTTATTGTCATTTATTTATTTATTTTTTGGCGGCTGCTGTGTGTGTGTATTTTTTTATTGTGGGTAGCGGGAGGGTGGGTGAATGGGGTATTCGCCCCAACGATGGTTGGGGAGGGCTTGCGGGGGGGGGGGGGGGGGGGTGGGGTAGCGGGAGGGCTTAACCCCTTCATGACCGTAGCGGTATTAACTGCTACGATCGTGAAGGGGTTAAGTGCACCCGCAACCCCCCCCCCCTCCCGCAAGTCCTAAACTCACACCAAGGGCCAAATACCCCCCTCACCCATCCCCACTACACACAATAAAGCGGGCACGGTGGGTTAACCCCTTCATTGCCTTAGCGGCTATCCGCTATGGTAATGACGCAGCATTTTCCGTATTTTTAATAATATTGATCAGGAGCAGGGGGGTTCCCTGAGCATTAATTTCTGGCTCAGGGAACCCCCTGCTCACTGTACAATATTATTAAAATACAGAAATGATGCTTCTTTACCATAGCGCATAGACGCTAAGGTAAAGAACGAGTGTTTATTTATACTGTATATTGTATGTGTTTTATTGATAGTGTACATGTGCAGGGGGTCTCCAGAGCAGAAGCGCACAGGTTTCAGGTCTGGGGACCCCGTGCCCCCCGAGATACAGGCCCCTTTAGGGGGTGCCGGTATCCCTCTGCTCTGCTTGGTTTACAGGCCGCGGTCACGTGATCGGGGCTTTTAACGCAGAGCTGGATACCGGCACCCCCTAAAGGGGCCTGTATCTCGGGGGGCACGGGGTCCCCAGACCTAAAACCACCGCGGTTCAGCTCCGGAGACCCCCTGCACATCTACACTATCAATAAAAATGTATTTCAAATAATTTTTAATGTGTGGATGTTTGCGCAGAGAGAGAGCAGCGGATCTCTCTCTGCTGCAAACACATCTCGCCCCCGCCGCCCATACAGTACTGTAGTATCATTTATGTATGTGCATATACAGTACAGTACAGTACTGTATGTTAGGGCTTACAGGGGTTGTTGTTATACAGTATATATATATATATATATATATATATATATATATATATATACTGCATTACAATTCATTATAGGGGACGGCTTCACAGAGAATAGCTCGCAAGCGCCACCATGTGTATTTTGACGGCATTGCAGTATTGTAACCAGCCGGAATAAAAAGCTTAAATTCCTGCCGGAAAATAACGCAATGCACTCTGGCTGAAAAATATCAGAAACCTGAATACACCCGAGTATACCCGAATTCGCGGGACTAGCCGTGCTCGAATAAAGTGTGTCGCCAGTGTACATAAAAGAGGAAGGGAATCCATGTATAAAGGTTCTATACACGTGTAAGTAAACATCATATACTGTAATCTCATTTAAACATAATACACCTATGTATGCAATTGAAACGAAAATGTAATTTTGTATTAACTGATTGGAATGTATTACTGTATACCATGAGACTGACTTATGTAAATAGATTATACATACAGATGGTGCATATATATAGATGTATAGATAAGGATGTATATAGATGGATTGATGAGATATAAATAAGAATGGGTGGAAAGATAGATAGAGATGTATCTGAACCATTTTAACCATTTGTATTTAGAATTTAAGATGCATGATAAGTGAACCACAGAACTTTCCCCAAAAGTGGGGTCAAACTTATAGAGCAATAGAGGCTTTAACCAACCCTTGTGGAAAAGCAGAAGACCCCTGTATCACTTGGGCAGTTCCTCCTCCTCATAGCATGGGTAAAATGAGTTGTACGCGTTCTCCCCAACCCTACACTGAAGCTTGGGCTGGACAATTACATCTCCTTTAATTTCATACTGCAGGGACCTCCAGCTAATGACATTCCCATTAAGATCCTTACTATTAAGCAGAGCCTGTTGAATGTTTTTGGAGGTCAAAACATAATCCCACATGTGGACATCACTTATTTCACCCATAAACGACTGTTTGGAATCAAACCCACCCCCATAGGAGTCCTGTTCCTGCCCCAGTATAATGCTCATCTGGATATTAATAGAGAATCCTTTCTTTGAAGCCCTTCTAGGGTAGAGTTTCCCATTGATCCAAAGCTGGATAACTCCTGTAGCCGATTCCCAGCTCACACAGGTGTGTTTCCAGTCCAAAACCGCTGCCTCCGTTTTGATACGGGTTTCTTCCTGGTTGATGTAAACAGAGGCGAAGTTTGGCGGCTTTGGGAAGATTAGAAAGGTGTTGTCCGTTCCTGAACCAGGAATGGCCAAGGAGAAAAGGGAATGGTCTCGGTTGAGTTCAGTGTAGGATCGGAGGCAAATGGTGAGTTTGTTCAGTGGCTTTTCCAACGTTGGCTTCAGAATCACATATGAGGTGGAAGTCTCTCTGGGAAAAATAAAGACTTTGCTGTCCAAATCTAGGAAAGATGGAGAAAAAGAGCCATTTATTGTATTGAGCAACAGGGATTATAATAAAACTTGATTGTCCAAAACTGGTAACAGACAGGAAAGACTAATTACAAAGGACAAACTATTTTTAACTATGTATTTATTATATTTTTTTGTTTTGTGTTGTTTAATAATGTATGTATCTGTTTATACAGCTTGTTAATTTTGAAATGAATATAAATACTGTGATGATAGCAGAAATTTGAGAAGGAAGGACACATTTACAAATTTTGAGTAGCATAGATAATTCACCTGAAAAGTCCATCAAAATGCACAACATTAAAAAAATGTCCATTTAGCTGTGTCCTGTGTTTGTAATCTTTCCCTCTCGTGCGTTGTTTTCTTTTTTAATATTTTCTTTGTACTCTTCCACCTAAAACGGTTCTTTTATCCTACAGTATACCTAGCTTGTCCCAATTTCCCCTCTTCTTCCTCCTCTCTCGCCACCAATCACAGTGCCCTCTTTCACACCCGTCTCTATCCAGCACAGGCGGCTCAAAGACTGATCCACTGATTGAGCCACCTGTGCAGAAGCAGGGATATCCTGAAAACCTGACCTGTTGAGGGGGCTTGAGAACCCATGAGTTGACTCAATCATGTTTACAAACCCTTCTCTGACCACCCAAACCTTATGGATTCTCACATTGTTCCAATAATAACCCATCTATCTCATTGAAGACCATGTATAGTAATGTGTCTTCTGCCAGTTGACTTGAATGGACTGTAAAGTGTGTTCCAGAACCATCCTTGTGACAGGAGACTGCTTAGTAAATGTGTACACCTGACCCCGGGGGTCACGACGACTGGAATGGAGAACCCCAGAGTTAAACCACAATGTGTATAATCCCTCTCATGTGTATAGTATTTACAATGATTCACTTACTTTGTTGTGCAAGAGATCCAGTGAATAGAAACCACAGCAGACACCTCTCCATCTTCCTGCTTCTTAGACAAAGCACAGTGACCGTTAGTACAACCTGAGCTTCACCTGCCTTAAATTAACAACAATTCAGTGTTTGAGGGGTATATTCTATCTGTCTGTTTGCTAGTATGTATATATCTTTTAAAGTGTGCAATCACCACATGCTGTTGTTGGCCATGAAAGTGGGAGGAAGCTCTGCGTGCGCAAACTCTTGCTGACTACAAAGAGACATCCCACAAAAAGAGGTCAGCCAGAGGAAATCAAACTGCTCACAAGTCACAGCTCACTCTAACAAAAACTTATTAAGATTGATGCTCCAGCTATACGTATTTGGTTGGTACAGTACAATTTTACCAGAAGGTTTACCGGCCAGTAAGCAGTATACCTGTATATACCCTTTTCTTGCTGCCGCTCGCACACTCATCGCTGCCTCTCTGCAACAGACCAATGAGAATATTCAGTGGCCACTCACTCTCACTATACAGCCAACCTATCAGCATCGCCGAAGATTCCATGGTCCCAGCGAGTAGACTGCATGGAGTAGCAGGAAATCGCAGAGGTCCACCATACAGTAGTATGGTGAAGGGGAGTGTATATGTGTGTTGGGGAAGTGTATAAGATTGCTGTGGGGGTTATATATTAGTGGACTGGGTATATATGAAGGTGGGGGTGTTAATGAGGCATGTGTTGTATATGTGAGAGGGGCAAGGTATATATTAGGGGTGCAGGGTATGTACACATGTACCTATTTTTCATCTGGGGAATTGAGTACGTTATGGCTGTCAAATTAGGGTAAAAGGTCATCAATCACCTCGATTTAACCCTTTAAAGCATGTCCCTGGCATTAGTGCACTTTGGCTCTAGGAGGGACACCCCTTTTAAAAGATTGTTTTAATGAGAAAGAGTTACCTGAATATCTCCTGAACGTTAAGGACCGATCTGCGCTCTTTTTTCCCCAGACTCTTCTCTCCTCTGTCTCTGTGCTTTGTGCTTTACATACTCCACAGGTGCCTATCTCATAAGCAATAACTATTGCGACATATTGCCGGACTATGACCGGCAATCAGTGTTGAAAGAGGTAGCGCATTCCTACAGTAATTTACTTTGGCAGCTGAGCGACTAGGAGCTTCTGTGCTTATCACACTCACATATACCTGTGGTGTGTTTTTTTGCCTATATCATACATTATATGTGAATAACCTATTACCATTCTTTTAATTGATGCAAATCATTAGCCAATAAGATTTATAGGGGCTTATTCACTAAACTTCGATAAATTCAGTGCATTGCTGAGCAAGTTTGCATCTTCTTACCGCACAAAAAAAGTGTCAAAAAGGTATTAACTAAGAAAACAGTTTTTTGTTTTTCCCCAATACTTATCACACTGCAGTCTGGAAGAGCTGCACGGAGACAGCTGCTTCTCCGTGCGATCGTACAGTTTTAATGTTAATGTTAAACTACATTAATTTCAGCCTCGGGGACCCCCTGCTTCCCGAGATACAGGCCCCGGTATGAGGTGCCGGTATCTCCTATGCAGTAAAATGTCCCGGTCATGTGACGTGGGAGATTTAAACAATGCAGGGAGATCCCGGCACCCTATACCAGGGCCTGTAACTCGGTAACCAGGGGGTCCCCAAGGCTGAAATTAATGTGATTCAGCTCAGGAGACACCCTGCTTCAATACTCTAAGGTAATGAAGCTGTTTTATTGTCCATTTTAATAGAGGCTAGCCGCTAAGTCTGTATTTCTAACCATGTATTATTTGTCATATTAACTATGCCCAGGACATACTTGAAAACGAGAGGTAACTCTCAATGTATTACTTCCTGGTAAAACATTTGATAAATAAATAAATAAAGTAAATAAGGCAATGAAGGGGTTAAGAAACAATACCTGGTTTATTGGGGGTAGAGGGAGTGGCACAGGATGTGGGGTCAGGCCTACCGGGTGGGTAGCGGGAGGAGTTAAAAGCCCTCTGGTTCTCTATCAAGATTTCAGGAGTTGCAACCAAGCTCACATAATGCTGATGAGAGCGAGACAGCAAGGCCCTTTCTAAAAAAAATATCTGTCTTGCTGTTCTTGTCCCCCCCGGCCTATATAACCCAGGCCACCTGCACGTAGTCAGACTGATGCCACACGGCCCACCTCCAGGCCATTTTTTGATTAGACACATAAGGAGACAAAGAGTCCTCCTGAAAGATCCTCATTAGCTGCACAGCAAAGCTAGGAATAATCTGCAGGGTTTAAATACCCACTATATGAGTAACTTAATTGGCTGTAAAGGTACAGGTAATAATAATTAATAAGAAAGATTATTTCGGATTTATCCACTGTTATCCCTGTACTGGTTGTCACCCGTTATATATATGTTTTAATTGTTTTTATGATAGTTTTGAGTATGTGTTATGTATTATTATTCGCCGCTTTGGTTTATTAATAAAATATTTATTATTTTTGCCATTTGGTTTTTAGTGGCAATTGCCCTCCCACAGTGCTGGGAGAGATTGCTTACCTGTACCTTTACAGCCAATTAAGTTACTCATATAGTGGGTATTTAAACCCTGCAGATTATTCCTAGCTTTGCTGTGCAGCTAATGAGGATCTTTCAGGAGGACTCTTTGTCTCCTTATGTGTTTATGTTTGTCAGCATTATCCTCTTTGCACCAGCAGGAACTACACTGTACTTTATGATTACACCTTTATTGTGGTGAGTGGTATCTCACAAGTTATATACACATTTTTTGATTAGTTCAGGGCCCACCCACCCCCCCCCCACCCCCTCCCCTCCAGTCCCATGCTGGGTCCTCTGCCTCTTATGTCTATTCTCTCTCTGTCACAATATTATTCTGTGCTCAGAACAGCCTAAATGGACCACATATCTTTTCTGTCCTGGGTCATTTATAGAGGGTGCATTGATAGAGCAACGATTTCAATATCTTGTCACCCTAAATGGCAAAAGACTACCCCAACCTGCATAGCCTGACATACCCTTGTATGGTGTTGTGGAATGTTATGTAAACACACAGGATTATGTTTAGGACCCGGTGATATTGACTTCGGCAGCTCATACTTTCCAGTAAGAACAAAGTAACCCAAGGCAGAAGCCCTGTAAATAGTTAGGATTGTATTTGTGTCACTTTGTCACCTTGAGCATGGGGAACAGACCTGCTTCTGTCACTGTTACTTTGTATAGGACCACGAGCATGTGTTTTAATGAGAAGTCAGAACTTAACCCAGGCATCAAGACACCAGACAGGACAAAGCAGCTCAATATAGAATGTTTATTCCAGCGGGAGACAGCAAGCACAACACAAGAAGCACAAATCAGAGCCTTACTCACTAGCTGGCTAGGTGTGAGCACCACATTGAAGGTTTACCCAGGGGTTTCTTCCACACTTGGTAAGGGCAGGGACTGCCCTGACCTCTCTGGTTCAATTAGCAGCAGAAATCACAAAAGTATTTTCAAATATCCCACTAGTGACACTCTGTTAGTAAGCTGTGACCATACCACCCAACACACACGGAATGTGATATCACGATTTACTGATTGAGTTTATTCACAGTACTGACACATACTTGCCTTCGCCTCTGGGACGCCCACAGCTTGAACTATCCCGATGAATACAGTTACCTAGCTCATTCCAAACAGTCAGTGGACAATTAGGCCCGGGCCATAGAGGGGTGAGGAGAGCGGATGCGCGCTAACGCTGAGGCTCGCCTGCTTCAGTCAGCGCGATTCCACGGACTTGCAGGCGAGCCAGCGTGCGCGAAGGGAGCCACGGGGAGGTGGTTGGAGGCGGGGCAGTGACGTCGCTGGGCCAATCGCAAGCGACGCACTGACGTCAATGTCACGGCGCCGACGTCACGGCGCCGTGACGTTGACGCTGCTTAAGGCTGATTGGATGTTTTCAGCCAACAGCGCGCTGAAAAACAGCTTGGCGCTTGGCTGAAAACACCAAAGCCTCCGCACGCCTGCGGACGCTCGTGTGAGCCCCCTCACAAGGCATCCTCATTGAGGATGCAGGGGCTCAGCGCGGAGCGTCCGCACGCCTCAGCGCTGCTTGTCCTTCTATGGACGCATCCTTACTGTCCCATTTGGAAAGTCAGGTCTCCGATTCTCAGTCTTCAGACTATACTACCTAGAAACACAACAAAGTGACAACAAGGGGTCACTCAAAGTCCCTTAATGTTGCACTCTAGATAAACTTAGTTATAATATATACATAAAGTAACAGTCTAAATAACTGTTACCACAAATTGCAAAGTAGATAGACCAGTGATATAATCCCACAAAGCCAAATATATATCAAAACAAAAAATATAAATTTTAATACGAAATAAATTATTTTGTTAGCTACAGTGCATTGCAATTGCATTGGTCCTAAACGGACATCTACCCTCCAGGATCATACTACTATAGGCACAGAGCGATTGAGAATAACTGCTATTTACTATACACCAAGCTTATTCAAAGAAGTTTCTATGTATCTCAGACATAGGTACTCTGCAACTATAGAGTCCGATACATATTAATGAGTGTTGTGTTACTTCCACTCATTAGATTGTGTACCCATACCATCAATACTTTTACCATTGTGGGTTTTATTTGTTATTTTGTCTCTACCTGATATTTTAATAAAGTGTCAATACAATTATATTTTTAAGTTCACCATATCTACCTACTCTGTAGGTGCACCAATAAGGGATTTCTCTGTTCTCAAGTACCCCTGAGTACTTTAATTCAGGGGTCCTCAACTCCAGTCCTCAAGGCCCTCCAACAGGTCAGGTTTTCAGGATATCATTGACTGAGCCGCTGATTGAGCCACCTGTGCTGAAGCCGGGATATCCTGAAAACCTGACCTGTTGGAGGGCCTTGAAGACTGGAGTTGAGGACCCATGCAAATACACTAAGGAAGCCAAATATTATAGACTATCCGATGTACATTCCATAGGAGCTAGGCAGGGAGGGTTAGCCTATTTTAAAGATTGCTTTTATGGGGAAGAGTTACATCGATCTCTACTGAATGTTAAGGATTTATCGGCACTTTCTTTTTTTCAGCCTCTTATCTCTCATATTCTCTTGGCTTTCTGGGCATTATGGACACAAACATGTTACTTATGGAGCCTCCAGCCTGCTTGATAAATAATAACCGTTGCATCAAATTTCCTGGACTCAGCCGAACGAACAATCAGTGTTGCAAGAGGAAGCGCATTGCTACAGTAACTGGTGTCAACACAGAATTTGTTTATGTAGAGTGCAGAGTAATTTACTTTGGCAGCTCAGAGAGAGTAGGAAACAGTTTGTTTTTATCAGTAGAACTCTTTTTTGCTTACATATTTTAAATGTCAAAACTCTATTGTGTAAATCGTACGGGCTAGTCTGTACCAAATCAGACAAACTCAAACCTTGTGAAGCTATTTGTTGGCAAGAACAGCCAAAATAATAACGTGGGTCTAGATGCAGCATTTTAAACATCCGATTCTAATATTGTATCAAGTAGATCTTAGCTTAATCCACCTTTAATACTGTATCTCCCCAATATCACAGATACAGAAAACACTAATGGAAATGAATAATAAAAGTTCCTCGATACGCTGAACTATGTTTAAAATGTCAGGATAAATGTAATTAGAAAAGGGCACTTTTTAATCTTGATATAGAATACCCAAATAATATTATTAATGGATGAAATAATGAGCTCTAGTCTGGTGCATTCAGGGCCGCCAACAGCCCTGCTCCTTTCATTTGTCCCGGGCCCCCTGATTTCTGTTGGCGGCACTGGGTGCATTCTTTTAGTAATGTAGTCATCAGTGGTTTTAGGATGGTTATGGGCATATATCAATGCTTTCTTTGTGCCACACGGCAGTGGTGGATAAACGGGATGTCCAGAAGATTGGAGGGACCTACGGTGGTCCAAATCTGTTTCACTGTTAACTATGAAGAGAGGGATGTACTCCATGGAATATACTTTGTCTCGGTGTCATATTGTTACTTGTAGTGGGAGCAGTAGACTGTACTGTGTGTCAGTGTCCTAGAATTCCTGAAGTGTTCTAAAAACATGGAGTAGTATATGATCAAAACATAATAGTTTATTCAGCTGACAGAGAAAGCTGTCCATGCCTGATACAATATACACGGTGTGACAATTATGGGTAAGTGAAGGACAGAAGGGATCATATCTTTCACTTGAAATGAATTGTGTGTGTGTCAGTGTCACCCTATATTGATAGAGATACTCTGTTGGCCATGTCTATTCTATCTCTGTCACGGTGTCATTCTATTCTCCGAACAATAGGACAAATGGACCACATCTGTGGGTCCTTTATGATGGGTGCAGTGATGTGGACATATTATAGAACACAGATTTCTTTCTTTCTCTTTGTTATGTGGTACTGTGAAGGACTGCACTAACAAGCATAGCTTGTGACACACTCAGATTATTTTATGGTATTGTGAATTATTATACAAACAAGTTTATGAACCGGTAATATTGACTTTATCAGCTCATATTCTTGAAAAATTACCTGTTTCCAGCAACTACAAATGCAAAACAGAGCAAGGTAACCCAAGACAGAAGGCACCTGAATGAACAACTGCAGTTTCTTACTTTGTTTTGTTTTTTTGTTATGTTTGGTTAGAGCAATCAGCTGTGTTACAGCTGTTTGGTGTTCATAGCTTTTTAGAGCTCTCTGTCACTGTATTAGGATGTATGGAACACTCAGAGGTAGCATGGAAACCCACAAAAGACAGGAGACCGAAATACATAAAAACTGACAAGGTTTATTGTTACAATAAAGGAAAGCAATGACTGGGAAAACAAAATGGAGTCTACAAGGTGTGCAGAGCTACATGCAAAAGGCTATGGTAGGTAAGGGAACAAACAAGGACAGGGAGCAAATAATGCTAAAGGAAACAGGACGAACCAAGGTTAGCTGCAAGAATTGCATTGCTACTGTACAAGCAAAGAGCAAAAAGTAGCAGGGGTCAAATAATAAACAGGGAAAAATAGTGCAAGGGAAATACAAGACAAACAAGATGGTACCTTTAGCATCAGTATTTTATTGTATTTATACAAATGTTTTAGCAGGAAGTAATACATTGAGAGTTACCTCTCGTTTTCAAGTATGTCCTGGGCACAGGGACAAATAATACATGGTTACAAATACAGTTACATAAGTGAACATGGTATACATTATATACAAGAAATTGCATGCACAGTTAGGGGTAATATATGTTATAGGCGTATGTACAGTAACAGTTACAGACCAGATTAAAATGTGAGACAGCTTTAGTTTTGAAAGAACTTAGACTGGTGGTTGCTGTTAGAGTCCCTGGTAGATTGTTCCAGTTGTGGGATGCACGGTAAGAGAAGGAGGAGAAGCCGGATACTTTGTTGAACGTTGGGACCATGAACAGTTTTATGGAGTGTGATCTCAGATGATTTCTGCATGTGGTAGGGGTGAGGGGCTTATTCAGATAGACGGGTAGCTTGCCCAGGAAATATGTGAAGGCATTACAGGAGAGATGAACTTTGCGCCTAGACTCAAGTGATGACCAATCTAGTTTTTTGAGCATGTCGCAGTGATGTGTGTTGTAGTTGCATTGGAGAACAAAATGGCATATTGAATTGTAGAGGGTGTCCTCGTATCAATAAGAACAACACTACTGGCCTCTTCTTGGTCTAGACTCTAGAGCAGTGGTTTCCAATATTTTTAGGTTAAGGAGCCCAAAGTGAAATTCTGAGTAACCCTAACCCTATCTAATAGCGCATCTGAGATCAGATACTGTACGTTGTAAGGAACCCCAACCCTCTCTAATGGCATGTCTGAGATCAGATGTACTGTGAGGAACCCCAACCCTCTCTAATGCTGCAGACCAGAAAAAGCACCCAACGCTCTTAATGTGTGAAATACTGTAACAATAAAATGAAATCAATTCATATAAAACACTTGGATATTTTTTATATATAACTTAAATATGACCAGAAAGCAGCTCTAAACCCAAACTGTACCATCCTTGGGCGGGGCGGACCCTCAGGCTATATCTACACCCCTGGATGTGGTACTCATTCCCCCAAAACAAAGAGAAAAAAGAGGGTGCAGATTGTACTGAACACGATATTTGTTTATGGCTTAATTTCAACAAATTTAAACTCACACTTGTGACATTCTTTTAGGCAGTATATAACCTGCCTCCGTTATCACTATATTAAACATACTGCCTGAAAGAATGTCACAAATGCAAGTTTAAATTTAAATTTCTTCTGTATTTGGTACAATTTTAAAATGACCTGAAAATTACAGGAAACCCTTTAGGTGATGCCTCTGTAACTTAAGGGCTCATAGGAACCCCTGTTGAAAAACACTGGTCTAGAGTCTAAGGCCTCGACCATGGTTAATCCTGGCGGGCGGAAGCGCGCTGAGGCTGAGGGAAAGCGGGTGCGTCCAGGGGCGTGTCGGCGGGCGGGCCAGTGACGTCACGGAGCTGGTTCGACCTCATTGGGCGAACCGCTCACGTGACCAGCCCTGCGCTCCGGCAAGCGCGAAGATTTTAAATTTCCCTAAGACCTACGCTTTCGCTCGCTTGCGGAAGCGTAGGGGAGCCCCTATTAAATCCGCTCTCATTGTGGCTGTAGGGGCTCAGTGCCGAGCGGAAGCGCGCCTCTGCCCGCAAGCACTATCCATGGACGCGGCCTAAGGCTGCACTTACAATGTCGCTAAAAATCAAATTGCAACTTTTGCTGGTGGCGACATCATCGGTAGTGTCGCCAGCACTTTAAGCGCGGCCTAAGCAATTCAGCATAAGCAAAAATTTCACAGAAAACCAGACCTTAAATCAGGCTCTTCTCCTTCCAGAGATCCAGTGTATCTCTATGGTTCAGACAGACCAGGCACAAGTGAGAAGCCTGGGTTTTTAAAGCCCCTTAATGAGGCAGCTGGGACCTGGCTAATTAGCCCAGACTTTTCCCAGCTGAGATTAACTAGGTCAGTGCTGGACTGCAGACATACACTTAGGTCTGCCAAGCATAGGGCTGGTGTCTTATATTCACCCGGTCACAGAACCCTTTAGGGATGCCCAGGGAATTCAAGGGCTCCTAGGAACCCTATTGAAAAACACTGGTCTACAGTCTAGATCAGGGGTGAGCAAACTTTTTATGCCGAGCCCCCATTTTCATCCATGAAATTTCTCGGGCCTCCCTGCCTGATGTAATCAAAATCACATGAAAAAAACCTTTACTAAACGGTATACAATGTACTGTAAATACAGATATGTCTAAATACTTACATATTTCAACAGCTGGCGCTTGCAAAATTAGGCTGCGTCCACGCTGCCGCTGAGAGCGGTGACATCACCAACTCTCCAAGCATGAGCACAGTGTGTCCTGCATAATTTTGCAAGCATGAGGGGCATGGATCGGGGGGGGGGGGGGGGGGCTGCACACGCATTGTCAGGGTCGCCTAGACCTCCTGCCTAGCCATAGCTTCCTTGTCCACTGGGTGTGCTGCTGCCTTCTGTTGGCTCTGGGTTCCTCTGTCTGTCTGTCTTCTTGTTGCTCCTGTGTCTGTCCTTTATAGCTTGCTTCCTGTCTGTTGCTTTTGCCTTTGCTTCAAGTCAGACGCCTACAGTATGCACATGCCTCTGTCTTTGATTCCTGATCTGTTCCTGTACCTGTACCTGTATTTGAGTCTGCTCACAGTAAAAGCCCTTGCTAGTAATCTGGCTTGTCCCTGTTTGTTCCTGCTCCCCGGTCTCAGTCCCTGCTCCCTGTTCTCAGTCCCTGTCCTGCCCCGCCTGTCCTGTTCCAGTCTCCTCATTGCCGACCTCTGTTTGTTACCTGACTTCGCTACCTGCCGCCTGCCTCGGACCCCTGCTTGTTACCTCACTTCGCTACCTGCCGCCTGCCTCAGACCCCTGCTTGTTACCTGACTTTGCTACCTGCCGCCTGCCTCGGACTCCTGCTTGTGACCCCTACTACACTCGTGCTGTTCCGGCCACCGAGATCCTACCCACCACAGGAGTCTCCCGTGACACGCATTGACTGTTGCCGAGGATGCTTCAAAGTCAATATTGTTTGTCTCCCCAAGCACCAAGCTTGGGAGAGCATATGTACACAAAGGCAATCCTTTTGGGGGGGGGCATTGATCCACCTTTTTGTTACATCCCTTCCCTCTCCCCCCCCCCCCCCTTTCTGTCCCTTCCCCTCCCTTTTTTCCTTCTACCATTTGCTTTTTTATTCTCCCTGCTCTTTGGCTTGCTTTCCCCTGTGTCATCCACACTCCTACCTACAGTATTATGTATTATTTTATTTTTTTCCGTTTTCTAATGTGTTTTCACTTTTTAAAAAAATTATAATTGTACATTCATAGTATGATTGATATAGTGGCAGCCTACCCTTTCACTTGGAGAGGATCACAGCAAAGCAGGTTGCCAGTGGAGGAGAGCAGGAACACAGTACTATTGCAGAGTAGACACCGGAAGGAGGGGCGTTTGACATCACAGCGCTGGGGCGTGCTCCTCCCCCGTACCTCCGAAGCCCCCGTGCGTGCACACACCATCATGTGGCTACCACCTGCACTATCCTGTTCAGCTGCCCGCCTGCGCAGAGCTTCTTCGGCTGCCCACCCGCACACAGCTTCTTCGGCTGCCTGCCCGCACACCAGGTTTCCCTGCACACCGCCTGCACCCCCCCCCTGGGGCATGCCCACCAATTTGCGCACCGCTGCATTCAATCACAACACCCGCACACACACAATCACAACACAGACACAGCAGACATACTCAATCACAACACACACAGACACAACACACACTTAAATCACAACAAACACAACACTCAATCACAACCAACACAGACATAATCACAACACCCACACACAAAATCACAACACAGACAGCACACATACTCAATCACAACACACACACACGCACACAAAACACTCAATCACAACACACACACACTTTCACCTGGGGGGGGGGTTTAGTACTCAGCATGCTCACGTCCCCCGTGTGCGGGGAAACAGACAAGATGAGGGGGGGCTGTCTGTGTGCAGTGAAGCCCCTGCAGCGAGCAGAGAAGCAGCAAGGCCCTGCCCCCACAGCAAGGCCCCGCAACAAGCATAGAAGCAGCACAGAGCTTGTTCAACCACCCGCATACCGCCTGCACCCCCCTATATAATCTTGCGCCCCCCAGTTTGCGCACCGGTGGTCTAGACAAGCAATTACTTTTAATGCACCAGTATACACACTGTTAAAACAGTAACCCTATAACATTCACGACTATTTTTTTGCATGTCCATTCCCACCCTAGATATATATTCTGCCAGCACTTTCTCATGACTTCTAGGCGAGCTTCTTCTGTTGTCTTCCATGTATTTCCTGTTGGCTTATATGTACATGGAGTTATTTTCCTGTTGTTGTTGTATTTACAGTGTCCTCAGCTATTCTGTAAATCTTGTCTTTGGCCCTGACAGCTCGGAGATAAAAGTTTTGCTTCTCTGCAGATTTACTTAAACAATATATTTTTCTTATGCCCTTGCTGACCCCTCTGTTGTCTAGCATGGACCAGCCTCATACTGCATTGAATAGTATCCCCTTTTGTGTTGGACCGCAACCCACCAGTTAAAACTCTGCCTCTGTAATGGGTGTCCCACAGTCCAAAATTCAACAGTTATAGTCAGCTGGATACAGGATATACTGTACTGAATACTGACCAACTGTCTTGATTAATTAGCTAGGGCTTATGTAACAGAAGCTGGAATAAATGATGTTCACCCAGTTACTTATCAAAGTCCCTGGCTGAAATCCAAGCAGCAGACTACTATAAATATTACAGCAAAACCCGGTACCTCTTATTCACTGAAGGCAATAGCTGAAAGAAAGACGGACAGCAAAAGAGCAAGAGGAAAGGGGCATCTTTTGAGACGGACGGAGGTAAAACATCTATTATACAATACTAGCTGTAAAATATATGTAAGGTAGAGATTATTAGTCTTTAACAATGCGTTAACAACTTCAGTGCAATGCAGTGCTGGCCCTGCAGCACTGAAGAGGTTGGATTAGTACCTCCACAGCTCATTATAACATGCACATTTCTCCCTAGCTCACCAAATCTCTGATGCACACAGGGCAGGATAGGGGCTAAGTATCTTGATACTTGAACATCAAAGAACAAAAAGCCTCAGTGCTACATCCAATATGACAAATTATATAGTTAAATACTTATCTTTTTATCTTTTCATAAGGGAGTTAAATTCTTTGGCCAATCAGTGGCTCAGCCGAAGCCACCTGTGCTGAATCAGGGATATTCTGAATACCTGGCCTGGTGAGAGGACTCGAGGATCATCCTTGCTTAAAGTGATCTCTTTATTCTTCCTATATATAGTATTGGAGCTTACACTGGCATTTTATAGCGTACACCCTGTTTAGTTTTACAATAAATAAATAAATTGCTTCAGCTCAAGTTTTACCCGTACTATTTGATAGAAATTGGTTGATATTTATATTTAGGAGATGGCACATTGTGTATGACTTTCCACATTAAAAGCAGCCACTTGATTTTAATGGGATCCAACACTTTTGACCCATAGTTACATAGTAGATGAGGTTGAAAAAAGACGTACATCCATCAAGTTCAACCTATGATAAATTTAGACAACAGATACTTTATCCTATATCCATACTTATTGATCCAGAGGAAGGCAAACAAAAAAACCCCAGAGACATATCATCCAATGATATCTCACAAGGGGAAAAATAAATTCCTTCCCGACTCCAAGAATTGGCAATCGGATTAATCCCTGGAGCAACATCCTTCCATGTATACTTATTTGGTATATCCCTGTATACCTTTCCTATCTAAAAAGATGTCCAACCTTTGACCCACCGGATCTCCTTTTGTTCTCAATTCTGTGGATGCTAGAATGTTTTTTTTTAGATGTTTAGTATTTTTATAAATGATGTATGGATTCTCTGTAACGTGCCTCTCAAAAATTGCATCTGTTAAAATAGGCCAATATATGTATAATGTTTTTAATATGTGGTGCTCTTTTGTTAAATCGAGTGATAAAAAAGGGTACCTGATTTTGATTCTTAGCCTTCACATTTTTTTTAGTTTTAGAAGTGTTTATTGGAAGATTTTTCCTCTCGAGACCCTCTACTTTACTAAAGGAAGGATCTATTTTAGCATCGATCTTTCGGAAATTTAAGGCATGCAAGGAACAGGATGTCACCTGTAATTCACAAATAGTACAAGACTGATGAGATCTATTGTTTTAAATGCCACTGTGTGCCGCACTGCAGGACAAATAATCATTGTGTTTCCATTCATAGGTCTCTTTATTTCGAGGACATGGGGAGGATGCTGGGTTTGCTGCTCCTGTTTGCAGGTGTTTCTGGAATTCTAGCTCAGACAGGTAACTTCAAATCCCAAATCAATCTTCTTCCCTCTCAGGTCGTCCATGGATCGGGCAAGTGGGGCCGTGCTGGTTAGCACAGCCAGGTGTGCCTACTACAGATGAATGCCTCTTCATTGTGTCTGCCTCTCACATTGTAAGTGGAAGAGGTTGCAGCCCATATTTATTAAGTGGTGCTTTTCCTCAATGCACCTTCAATCACCAGATGACACATTACCCACATCTAGATCAATGGGCCATAGGGTGATGTCTGGTGCCAGAAGGCGCCCATGATCGTGGCCAGTTTGGAATTGCTGCTGGATTCTTATTTTGTTGGCATTACATAAAACAGCATGTTCTGTGGTATTATTGCACTTTTCAGAATTTGTTTGAGCCTACATTTTAAAGCTATTTAATATAGCCCAAATAATGAAACAAACTGTACTATGAATAAGGTAAATTCTGATGCTGGGATGTGTCATGAAATATCACCGCTTAGTAAACATGGCCCAACGTCTCTATGCCATTTATCTTAACATTGCATTCAATGTTTATTCTATTCCCATGCAGATATGAGAAACAACGTGTTCCTTTTCCCCGGAGAGACGGCTAATTCATACGTGCGTCTGCAGCCAGAAAACAACGGCCCCTTTGACCAGCTCACGGTCTGCCTGCGGGCCTACACAGATCTGACACGCTCCTATTCCCTGTTCTCCCTGGCCACTCCAGCCAAAGATAACGACTTCCTCCTGTTTCCTTATCCTCATCCCATCAATCAGTTATCAGTCTCAGTGGGCAACCAAGACCTGTATTATAATCTGACAGCCAGGGATACTCTAGAGTGGTTAAGCACCTGTGTGAGCTGGGACTCCTCCACTGGTGTAGTGCAGCTATGGATCAATGGGAAGCTGTACCCAAGAAAAGTGTTCCAAAAAGGGTACAAAATCAATGCAAACCCCATCATTGTGATTGGGCAGGAACAGGATTCCTATGGTGGTAAATTTGCAGCTGATCAGTCCTTTTTGGGAGAGATTACTGATGTTCACATGTGGGATAAGGTACTGACCCAACAGGAAATCACTGATGTTCTCTATAATAACATTGTTGGTAATGTGATTAATTGGAGGTCCTTAAAGCACGAAGACAAAGGTAATGTCATTATGCAGCCATATCTATGTGACATCGCCTACAGTTCTACATGTTACAAGTAGAGACCTTCCATAGCATCCTCCATACACCACTATGAATCTTCTGTGCCTGTCCCAGTGACTCCTCTTTAAAGCACCTGTACTGCACACCCTGCACAATCACTCATTACACGCAGAATGTGCACAATGTAATCATAGCATTTAGTTTTATAGCACAGTAATAGCCAAAGATGTATTCCTTCAAAAAACATGATTCTGTTCAAAAAAATGAATAAATATGTGCAAAAGCAAAATGGCGCAACTTTATTTTTGGACATTTCATTGTACTTTGGGGTTTAGATGCAGAGAGTATAGCAATGTACAAGCGTGCAGGGCCGTGCTGCCGCTAGGTGCCACATTGGGGTGGGCGCGGGGGCAGCGCACGGGGAGCTGAGTGCTGAGCAGGCTGCTTCCCTCCCATGCTGCCACCGCGCTCCACAATGCAGCAATACTGTACTGTGCATGCTCCTGATGCAGCTACATATCCTTCCTGCGCTGACACTGTGGGGTGTAAAACGGAGGGGGGGGGGGAGGTAGTAAAAACGAAGGGAGAGTGTAAAAAATGGAGGGGGGAGGTTTATAAATGGAGTAAGAGCAGGGTGAGCGGTGGGAGAGTAAGAGATGGGTGAGGGATGGGGGACTGAGAGGAAGGGGTGGAAGGTAGAGAGATGGGTGGGGGAGTGAGATGGAGGGGTGGGTGGAAGAGAGAGGGGTGGGTGGGAGTGAGAGAAGGACATAAGAGGGGTGGGGGGGGAGTGGTGGAGGGAGGAATGGGGCAAGTGAGAGAGGAGTGGGGGGGGGGGTGTGAGAGTGAAAGGGATGGGGGAAGAAAGGGAGCACAGGGCAAGAAGCCTGCGAGGAGGGGAGTATGTGGTGGAGTAGCTGGAGAGGAGAGAAGAATGTGGGGGAGTAGTTGGAGAGGAGGGGAGAATGTGGGGGAGAAGTTGGAGAGGAGGGGAGAATGTGGGGGCGTAGCTGACGGTGAAGCTAGAGAGGAGTGGAGAATGTGGGGGAGTAGCTGGAGGTGAAGCTGGAGTGGAGAGAAGAATGTGGGGGAGTAGCTGGAGAGAAGAATGTGGGGGAGTAGCTGGAGAGAAGAATGTGGGGGAGTAGCTGGAGAGAAGAATGTGGGGGAGTAGCTGGAGAGAACAATGTGGGGGAGTAGCTGGAGAGAAGAATGTGGGGGAGTAGCTGGAGAGAAGAATGTGGAGGAGTAGCTGGAGAGAAGAATGTGGGGGAGTAGCTGGAGAGAAGAATGTGGGGGACTAGCTGGAGAGAAGAATGTGGGGGACTAGCTGGAGAGAAGAATGTGGGGGAGTAGCTGGAGAGAAGAATGTGGGGGAGAAGCTGGTGAGGCGGGGAGAATGTGGGGGAGAAGCTGCTGTGGCGAGGAGAATGTGGGGGAGAAGCTGCTGTGGCGAGGAGAATGTGGGGGAGAAGCTGGTGAGGAGGCAGGGCCAGTGCTACCACTTGGCAGCCTAGTGTGGCACATTTTGGGGGACGGTGGCAAGGTGATGGTGGCAGCGTAACTCGCGGGAGGCTGGGAGCCGTCACAGAGTGTTGTAGGAAGTGTGCACTGCAGAGGAAGAGGGCAGCGTCTGTGTCAGAGGACGCACAGTGCTCCGACCTCGGTGACCTGGCAGAAAGGGAGAAACTGCTGGTTCTTTCCCTAAAAAGCTAAACCTTTACCCATAAACCCCTTACTTTACCCTAAAACGTTTAAGCCCTTACCCTAAAACCCCTAATGCCAATGTTAATCACTAACCTTAACGCTGAAACGGCCGGCGGCGACTAGCTGCACTCAGCGGCTGATCATTGGCGGCTAAATGGCAGTAGCGTAGTAGCTGTGGCGAGATGCCATCGGCGAGTAGTTCCATTCCACTAACAACATGGTCTTATATAAGGGCTATGCAACCTCTCTCTGTGGCTGACGGTAAGGTGTTTTCAATATTTATTCGCCACTTTGGTGCCAGTGACACTACATAGAGTATCCTTGAGAGAGCCTAGATAGCCTCACTGACACTAAAGAGGTAATGACAATTTTATATACAGCTCAACCCCGTTATAACGCGATCCGTTACAACGCGAATCTACTTATAACGCGATGCAAGCGTGGCTCCCAATGTCGTGTTTATAAATACTTTACAACACGATTATTGGCATCTTAAATACTTTATTGTACAATGCATACAATTGTACATTATTTCTAACGCGATCCACTTATAATGCGATGTGATTCTTTGGACTCCAAGCACAGTGTTATAAGGGGGTTGAGCTTAATAATGCAATGTAAGTTGTAATATTTTTTTTATTCTTTGACTAACAGGGCTTAAAGTAATTCATGTAGATGAAGGGGGACAAATTGATTGGGATTGTTGGGGGTGGGGTGAATGTAGTGGGGGTGGGCGATAGGGGTAGGTGCTTGTGATGGAAGGTTAGGCCCCCTGGGGGAAGGTAGGTTGTTTACCATAGTGACTAGTAAGGCAATGCCATGCTCTTTAGTATGCAAGACGAGGAGAGGAGGAGGGGGTGGGAGTGTGTAGTTAGGGTAGTGGTAAGTAAATATGAACTCTTTTGTAGCCCTTAGTGAGTTAACCATAACTGTGAATTTTAGTAATTTGTATGTGCTTCTGTAGGTAGGTAGGTAGGTGTAGGTGATCACTAGTGGCTGGTTTAGCTATAACTTAAATAACGTACGGGTGTTCCCTCACGTTTCACAATACAGTGTAGAGTGCTCTATGAACAGAAAGATGAAGCGCATGCTCTGATAGTGCAATCACATTTTATATTTTAATAGAAATGATCTCTAGGATCATAGCGCAACAAAGCACTAAGAAAAGATAAAGGGGAAACAAGTAATAACAATATATCAAATCCAGCGACTGAAGTATTAGGATGTTGCCCTTGCTATGTGGGTAGCAGTGTTTTTCAGCTCTTCCCTGACAGCGTCTCTCGGCTGTCTCTCCGATAGAATCCTGGAGCCGCGCCTTTGCCCACTCCCTCTATGTCCAAAAGGCGGGCGCTGCCACTATGTCTGGGACCTCCCCCCAGGTATATAAGATTCTTATAGAAGTGAGAATAGGTGCGCAACTACAAACAATACACAACATGAAGTGATAATCAGTGATAAATGTATAAATCAATACGTGACCTCCTAGGCACTGAGTATTTGGAGCGTCTGCAGCTGTGATACTAGGGGTGGCTCAAAACACCCCCTACAAGTTTAGACAGAATACACAAAAAACACAGCGCACAGCGCTCATAGTGTATTAAAAGATATATTAAAAATAACCAACAAATAAGGGTAAGTATTGTGCGTACATCAAAATAAAATTAAACAGGCATGTCAGGGGTTAATGTTACCCATGCACCAGACAGAACGCCAATTCAGATGTCATCAAACGATGGTATAAGCAGTTCCCCGTCTCTCGGTCTCTCGGTCTCTCGGTCCCAAAATGGAGCCTGTATAGTCCCACTCGCAAGGGTAGAAAGTCCAGCAAACTCGTGGTGTACACGAGTAATGTCGCGGTATCCGGCAAGTTCTTACAGTGGCTGGATACACGCTTCTCAGCCCACCGATCCGGCACTTCCGGGTTTGTGACGTCACTGGGAAGCGACACTGCAATTTGCGTCGCGGTTTTTTTCCTCCAGTCGCCGAGTGAGCCCGCAGTAGTGGGGTAGAGTCCAATGAAATACAGCAAATCGAACCTATTTCCAACGCGTTTCGAAACCTTACGGTCTCATCAGGGATGGAAATAGGTTCGATTTGCTGTATTTCATTGGACTCTGTACCCCACTACTGCGGGCTCACTCGGCGACTGGAGGAAAAAAATCCCCCCCACGCAGAATACTTATCCTTATTTGTTGGTTATTTTTAATATATCTATTAATACACTATGAGTGTTGTGCGCTGTGTTTTTTGTGTATTCTATATAAGATGCTTCCTTCCTAAATTATAAGAGAGATTCCAGGATTCTACCTCAGTGGGTGACGACCAGCCTCACGGGCCTCAAGCCTCTGGGGGGCCTAGTCACGGACAAAGTGACCGCAAGATGCGAGGGAAGGTGTTCATCTGTAGGGTGTGACAAAGTACCTCTCTTTCATGGGAGATGGAGTCTGCTGGCCTGCCAATAAATGGTACAACGTTCCCTGTTGCCGTCTAGTTACTGGAAAGAGGTTCCTGTGTGGTCCACACAGGATGGAGGTGCTGCACCAGATGAGTTCTCTTGCTGTTCCCCATACCAATGCGGACACTGGTCAGGCTTCCTGACAGACAACAGGTGAGCCCATACAGCACCAAAATACACCCATAACAGCCAGATCTCTATTAGGGTGGCGGAAGAGTTGTTACACATGTGTTGGGTGCAATTTGGGAACTAAAAAGCTCCCAACACTAATATACCACTGGTGAAGAGATAGCTAGATCCTGTAGCATTCTAATAGTATGATATTAGGTCACACATACTGCTGCAATCAATATATATGTTTCAATCATAAACAATTCTGCCAATAACAATATACTATATAGTATGAAATACAAATTGTATAAACAACTATAACAAATATATAAAAATATGTACAAATGATAAAAAAATAGGATAATATGACCAGTCCCAATGTATCAGACCTCCAGAATCTTTGCAGCCTGAACTTAGGAATCACCTCTTCTTTCAAAGATACCTACAAAAACAAAAAGAAGAACAGGCGCACTCCTAGTGTATATTTAAGTGAGAGATGGTGCTCAAAAACGCATGTAAACTCTATAAAAATATCAAAAATATTATTGTATAAGTCCATCAGTATCCAGATAACATAATGAGTGTCTAGAGTGACAACAAATCCATATAATAGTGCATTCCAGAGAGGGATAAGTGCCTAGTGGTGTCCACCCGACAAACACATAGGGGGCTATGCACTAAGCTCAATGGCTTTGCGTTCTGATTTGGCCAAAAAACAGGTTCGTTAAAAAGTGAAGCCGGGGACGCGATGCACTAAGGCCTTGAGGCCATTTTTTAACATACCTGCTCAAAATAGCTCAGAACAGCCACAGCGTATGTGTTGCTTTTTTCCCCCTGCAAGCGTTCTGAACTCTTTGACAAAGCGCTTTGACAGCGCGAAACACGTTAGAGAACCTCTCTTGTTTGTAGCCCGGTCTACTCATGCAATAAATTAAAGCATTTTTAACTTGCTATTAGCCTCCAGCCCTTTACTTTTTCCAGCAGTGCTCCACCATTCTTTTTCTACTTGGACTTACCTATACCGGAAGGAGGCACGCTGCATCTATCCAGGACTTGATGATTCGTGAGTTTATTGAATATGTTTTTATTGCAGTTTATATTATATATGGCTATACATTTACTCATGCCTAGGGATTGAGGTGTGCTGTCCCATTAGTGGGTGTGGGTGTGCTCTCTTCAGTGAGTGCACATTTCACACACTCACTGTGGTGCCTCCATACCATTATACATTATTATCCCATACTATGGCAATCAAGTGAGCATTTAAGCCTTTACTGCATATGAAGTTTAACCCTCTCCTGGATTCCAATGCTATATTGCACAATATCACTAAGACATTAGTAGCACCTATCGGTGGGGACGCGATGCACTAAGGCCTTGAGCCCATTTTTTAACGTACCTGCTCAAAATAGCTCAGAACAGCCCCAGCGTACGTGTTGCTTTTTTCCCCCCTGCTAGCGTTCTGAACCTCTCCGTTCGCTAGCTGATAGAAAAAAAACCCGCATGTAACATTTGCATGGAGATTTGCCATCTCCATGCAAGATTGTTACAGGCAATCGTACACTAAATAAATACATTTTAATAATAGTGTACATGAGCAGGGGGTCTCCGGAGCTGAACCGCATTGGTTTCAGGTCCGAGTACCCCCTACTTCAGGAGATATAGGCCCCGTTATGGGGTGCCGGTATCCCCTGCAGTTTAAAGCTCCCGCGTCACGTGACCGGGTTATTTACATTCTGCAGGGGATACCGGCACCCCATAAAGGGGCCTGTATCTCCTGAAGTAGGGGGTCCTCGTACTGAAACCAATGCGGTTCAGCTCAGGAGACCCCCTGCACATCTACACTAGTATTAAAACACACAAAACAATAAACAATAATTAATTACCGTAGCGGCTATACGCTATGGTAATGAAGCAGCATTAATGTATTTTTAATAACAGTGTGCAGGAGCAGGGGGTCCCCTGAGCTGAACCGCATTGATTTCTGCCTCAGAGACCCCCTGCTTCCAGAGTTACAGGCCCCGGTATGAGGCATCGGGTGCCAGTGCCGCCGCCATCTTTACAGCGTCCAAGACGCGACGTGGGCTCTATAAATATGGTGTCCGCACTGGCACCGATGCCCCAAACCGGGGCCTGTAACTCGGGAAGCAGGGGGTCTCTGAGGCAGAAATCAATGCGGTTCAGCTCAGGGGATCCGCTGCTCCCGCACACTATTAATAAAAATACATTAATGCAGCTTCATTACCTTAGCGGATAGCCGCTAAGGCAATGAAGGGGTTAAGGCACATTAGCATGTTTATTGGGGACAATTGCCCCCAATAAACAACACACATCCCCCCGCCCCCTAACACATACAGTACTGTAATGGGCAAAATTACTATTATCCACATATGGATAATAATGCATTTGCCCATTTTAAATACATATAAATTACAATAAATATAGTCAAAACATTTAACACTTACGTTTTACAGGCACCCACGATGAAGGTCATCTTCATCCTCATCTTCATCCTGCCCATGCCCCTCTGGTGCTGCAAAACATGCACAACAATCACAATAGCCAATGTAATGTCCCCTAACCCCTTAATCACCATAGTGGTTATTAACCGCTACAGTTATTAAGGGGTTAACCCACCCTCACCCACCACTCGGGAGGCCTACATACCCTCCCACACTAACCCCCCACCCCGTGAGGCCTAACCACCTTCACCCACTACCCACAGGGGAGGCCTACCCACATACCCTTGGGGCCAATACACCCTCCTGCCCCCCACACCCCCCCCCAACACATACAGTACAATAATGTGCAAAATAACTATTATCCAGATATGGATAATATATTATTTGCCCATTATGAAACACATAAAACATGCATAAATCAAAACATGCATTTTTAATCTTAAAATCACCACATTGCATGTTAAAATAAATCCAGCAGCCATTGTAAATATAAAAAAAACAAACTGCAGCTACACAAATGTCTATGAAATGTCACACAATTGCATTGAGTGTGTACATGTTGCAATTAATCTGTGCATCATGCAACACTATGCAAAATATATGTAACAATAAAATACACTATGAACAATTTCCCCTAACCACCAATGCCATCATGAAAATCAATTTGAAACTAACCAACACCAATACAATTAGCATCAATCAATTAATCCAGTTCCTCAAACAATTAAAAAACAATATAAATCAAGTATACAATTCCCTATTCAATTGCTAAAGCCAAACCATTGCCAAAACAATTCTAATTTAAAGTAACCACCATCATTCTAATCTAACTACCATAAAGAAGCCATTACCTAAATACAAATTACATTATTCACAACAATGACAAAATAAAGATGCTAAATACATTATCCATACATGAAAAGAACTTATCATGAGCCAAACAATCAATTATTATCCCTGTATGGCTATCCATACAGATAGATAAACATAACATACAGGGGCAATAATAGAGCATAAAATACAAAGCATTTACATACAAAATTCACATACAATACACCCATTCAGTGTCCGTGAATGTATGTATATACATAGATACATTCACAGGCATTAAATGAGACTGAAAAAATAAAAGACATGAATCAAAAATCATAAAAACCTGTAAAAGTAAAAATAATATACTTTTCTTTTGTTTACTAACCATTAGATGTCCACTCACCGAAATCCAAGCGACCCGGAAGCACAGGAACCAATCCACAGGTAAGCCATAAAATACAAAACCATAACAAATCCATGTCTGTGTCTTCTTTCTTCTTTGGGGTCTTCTGGGGTCTTCTTCTGTCTTCTTCCATCTTCTTACGCCACGCCCTTCATCTCTTCTCAGAAGGGGAGATGTTCCCTCCTCGGCGACTAGCTTCAAAATGAGGCTACATAGGCTTTTATAGGCCTATGACGTCACATTTTGGTCAAATGTTTCCCACGGTCCTGATTGGGCCGTGAAAAACATGTGATTTGGCCGAGCAAAATAAAAATGATGATGTCATTTAAAGGTAATGAAAGCACAGCCAATCAGAATGGCTTTGCTTCAATTGCCTTTAAGATGACGTCATTGAAAGAAACATGGCCGGTCTCACATGGTACGGTAGCCAATCAGAGCGTGGGAACTCCATCCCATCTGTATAGTATGTGTTAGGGGGGTGTATTCAGTTATAATTATTGTTTATTATTTTTGGAGATGCAACATTGGTACCGCAGGCCCGCGGGTACCCCGGAACTCCCGCGAGGACCCCAGGACGGCCGTGGGGACCCCCGAACTCCCGCGGGGACCCCCCCTTGGTGAGCCGGGACCCCCAGACACCTGCGGGGTCAGCTGGGGATACCCGCGCAACCCCCGGGCTCCCTCGGGGACCCCTGCGGGGTCAGCCGGGGACACCCGCCGGCCTGCTGTATGGGTTTTGAGCATGCAAAAATAAAAAGCAAGATTTTTTTCTAAGTCCAGATTTCTTTGCGTCTACTCTGACCTGACGTGTTCTGATCAACGCAACTTTCGCGTACGCTAAGGTTGCGTTGCTTAGTGCATCCCGCTTAAGGGCAGAATTTAACACAAACAGGGTTGCGATTGAGCAAAGTTGGACTTAGAAAAAATTCCTGAAAAAAGTCATTTTTAGATCACAAAGTGCCTGTTTGCGTTGCTTAGTGCATCGGGTTGAGCAAAAAATCACGTTCGAAGAGCACTTTGCAGTCTAAAAGTGACTTAACGGAGCTTAGTGCATAGCCCCCATAATGTGGCATATAATGTATTCCCAATTAGGCATAAAGGTTGTAGGATAATTGCTGTATCAGAGTCATAAATATAATGGGATATTGCCCATTACCTGTCAGCTTGGACACAGGACAGTCCAGTACATTTGGGGTGTACAGCCCGTGAGGTAGTAGATCCAGGAAGTAAAGGTGAAAACGGAGCACAGCCAGCAATATGGTCACAAATGAGATATCC
>NC_134489.1:32582669-32660169 GCF_040206685.1 Ascaphus truei
TGCCTCAGGTCAGCAATACTGATTAACACAGGAATCTATAGCTGAAACAGGGTTTGGGAGAGCAGGAAAAAAAACAACAGAGATGCACTGTAGATAAAGTAGGAGGAGAAAATGTTTGAAGACATGGGAAGGGTAATAAATGGTGACAATGAACAGCATGGAGGGTGAAGGGGATGCTGTGGGAGGTGGGGGAACGGTGTGGATAAGAACATTGGCAGAGAGACAGGCAGGATAATTACAAACAATTGTGATAGTGTGGGAGAAACCCCATATCCACCTTAAGGGCCTCAGGCAGTGAGCGGCGCAAAGGCACCTTTCGCCAATTGTGTACACACTCATTAACATTCCATGAATACATTGGATACAATGCAGTGCAAGACTTACATGTTAAAACTCTGCTTCAGCCACCAATGACATGACAAAGGATATATCTAGTTTGTAAAGAATCACTTTGCATTCTACATACTGTTGCAGCCGAGTTTATTATGACCCTTACCCGGTCTCGGCTGCAACAGATTCCGGGCGCGCGCCGAGGTGTCCCGGGCGTGCGCCGGAGCCTCGGAGGATCGGTCCTCCGATCGGGGCTTCCCCCTCCCCTCTCTGGGTCTGCCGGGTCCCCCGGAGCCCCCCACCGCATCCCCCACATTAGGAGCAACCCAGGGCTCCCTCGGGGAGCCCTGGGCACGCGCGCCGTGCACGCACGCTCCCAATGAAGCACGCCGAGTAAAAGCAACGAGCAAGCCGGGACACCTCCCGGCTTGCGGCACTAGCCAAGTGCTAATAAAGTGTGCCGCCTCTGTATTGATTGTATTGACGGATATTTCTTTCACCCCAAAAAGGTGTGTTAAGTTATAAAGAGATTCTTATTAAACACCTTAATACATCAATATGCTTCAATTAATTTATCAACATTCATGTTCCCAAATCTTATTGCAACCACTTGTGTACATTAAATTTTGATGCATTTCAAATATCTTGTTTACTTGTTGGAAACAATGGTGTAGTTTATTTTGTATACATTTCACATGATTATCTAGCGATGTTTGTAACTGCTAATTAACACTTACTCATTGTTTGTAAACACGAATCTCAGAGTACAATGCAAATATATTTTTACACAACGTTCATTTATTTCAGTCACGTGACCTAATCACATATGTATTTAAAGGAGGAACAATTAACACTCATTGTGACATGGAGATGGAGATGCAAATGAGATGTTTGTTCAGGAGAAGGCAGAGGCTTATTTTGCTGGAGGGAGAAGATAGTCAGGAAGTGAGAGGGAGAGGAGAGGGACAGGAGAGGGATAGGAGGGGGAGAGGAGAGAGGTGGTGTCAGGCCATCCACGTGTGTACCGGGAAAGAACACTTTTAGATGGGCTGAGTGAGGAGGAAATTATAAGTCGTTATAGATTGAGTTCAGCTGCAATCTTAGCTCTTTATGAAGACATAAGAGAAGATTTGGATAGTTTAACAGCCAGAGGTCGTGCAGTCCCTGGTCTTGTTAAAATGCTGTGCTCATTACATTTTCTGGCTTCTGCGTCTTTTCAGACAACTGTGGGCATAGTGGGCGGGGTCTCGCAGTCATCATTCTCGCGGGCCTTTAGCCAGTTTCTATGTGCACTGACTAGACGCGCTAGGAATTATATTCATTTTCCTAGCGAGCAGACAGAGTGGCTGAAAGTCAGAAATGGCTTTTATATCATAGCCGGGATGCCATGTGTGATGGGTGCAATTGATTGCACCCATGTTGCCTTGATCCCGCCTAGTCATAGTGAGCATGCATACTGGAATAGAAAGCACTATCATTCCCTGAATGTGCAGGTGGTATGCGATGCCACTATGAAGATTATGAATGTGGTAGCCAGACTCTGTGGTTACAGCCATGATTCCTCAATACTAAGGAACTCATCAGTTTTCCATGCCTTTGAAAATGGGTATTTTGGGCATGGTTGGCTTGTGGGTGAGTACATATTATGAAGTATAAGATTATGAAGTGGTAACATACATATTTCATCATGTCTAATTTGGTGACATGTAACATTATGATTAATATGACATGTATAGTGTTTCATATTGGCAAATAACCACAAACATAGTTACTGTGCATTTTTCTGATTGTATTTATAATAATTTGTCATTATATACATATTTGCTAATATGTACACCCCCCCCCCCACCACAAACACACATACAATAACACAAGTGGCCATCAGTCTTACTTGAAATATATGATTTGCCATCTTTTAATACAACATAGGTATCATCACATAAGGCCATTTTTCATTAACAAAAACATGGATGTGTAAGTGAATATTATTGAAATATGTTTTTATTGTTTTGACATGATATATGTGCATGTTTGATGAGCATCTCAGACATGGACAATCAGATCGCATGTCATATATGTTTTTTTTTCAACATTTGTCACAATTATATCAAAAACATATTTTTAAGAACATGACTACATTGTAAAGTGTTAAAATTAATTTGAACGCTCTATTCTAGGTGACTCAGGTTACGGGATACGACCGTGGCTTTTGACACTACTGGCTAACCCGCAATCACCTGCAGAGGAAAAATATAATGTTGCACACATATCCACTTGGTCAGATATTGAGCTGACATTTGGACTGTTGAAAAGTTGGTTCAGGTGTTTAGATAAAACGGGCGGTGCATTACAGTATAAGCCTGAGAAGGTGTCTGACATAGTCATTTGTTGTTGCATTCTGCACAATATTGCACTGCGTCATAATCTTCAAGGCGACATTTAGGAGGGGCTTGAGAAGGACCCTCCTGTACATGCTGCAGGTGAAAATGAGCAGACAGCCAGTGTTGTTGAGACATCAGAATGTGATCAACACCTATTTCTCAGGTAAACAACAAGATAGATCTGAATATTAATATATATAGTCATTAAAGTGTTGTTGAATGACATGTGTAACATTGTTATTATCATAGGATAGTGTGCAGCGGGGACCAGGGACAAGGGGGGCGGGGGGGTGGGGAGTGTGAGCAGCGGGGACCGGGGTGTGTGCAAAGGGGGGTGCAGCGGGGAGCGGGGGAATGCGCAACGGTGAGCGGGGGTATGCACAGCGGAAACTGGGAGTGTGTGCAGTGGAGCCCGGTAGTGTGTGCAGTGCAGACCGGGAGTGTGTGCAGCGGAGCCCGGGAGTGTGTGCAGCGGGGACCGGGGGGGGAGTGCACAGTGGGGACCGGGGGGGTGCACAGCGGGGACCAGGGGTGTGTGCGCAACGGGGACCATGGGGTGCGCAGCGGGAACTGGAGGGGTGCACAGAGGGGACCGGGAGGGTGTGCAGCGGGGACCAAGACACACACACACTCCGATCCAGGCAAGGACACGTGCCCGCCAGTGGTGTGATTCAAAATTTTAAGCAACAGGTTCTCTCTCACCAGGGGGGGTAGAGAGAGAGAACTAGGAGGGAGATGGGGGGGGGGAGGGAGATGGGGGAGATGTGTTGTTTGTTTTATATTTATGTTTTCTTTTAATGTTTTTTTCAGTTGTAAAGGACTGCAGGGGGGAGAGAGAGACAAGAGCCAACTTCACATATCAGCCCCCCTCACATCTCAGCCCCCTCACATCTCAGCCCCCCTCACATCTCAGCCCCCCTCACATCTCCACCAAACCCCCTCACATCTCCACCAAACCCCCTCACATCTCAGCCCCCCTCACATCTCCACCAGACCCCCTCACATCTCACATCTCTCACAGCCCCCCTCACATCTCTCCCAGTCCCCCTCACATATCTCCCAGCCCCACTCCCTGCCCCCCTCACATCTCTCCCAGCCCCCTCACATTCTCTCCCAGCCCCCCTCACATTCTCTCCCAGCCCACCTCATGTCCCTCCCAGCCCCCCTCATGTCTCTCCCAGCCCCCCTCACATCACTCCCAGCCCCCTCACACATCTCTCCAAGCCCCCCTCACACATCTCTCCCAGCCCCCCTCACATCTCTCACAGACCCCCCTCACATCTCTCACAGTCCTCCCTCCCCCTCCATGCCTACCTGGGTGGACACAGGCACAGGGAGGGCTCCCTGGTAATAGAATCTCTTGAATCAGAGCAGGGTTGAGGAGCGCTCTATAGTAGCAGCAGACAGGAAGTTTCAGGTCAGGCTGCTAGATGGCGCACCTCTCCTGCTGTTCTGCTCTGACTCTCACTCAAGTGATTCTACTACCGGCTAATACTTGAAGGCAGTGCGCATTCCATCTCCCGCCGCACCATATACCATCTCCCATCTCCCCCTGCCGCCTGTTAAGCAACGGTTCGGCGAACATCAGAAATCCTAAGAACAGGTTTGGCTGAATCCCACTCATGCCCCCACCCTTAGTAGCCACGCCCCCTCTCTTCATAGCCACGCCCCTGCCCCCTGCTCCCGGCCTAAGATTATTGCTGGACAGATGAGTGAAACTTAGAATGTCTATAATTTGGGAGGTTAGTGACATTGGAAGCTCAAAATAGTTGTGTTGACCTACAAATCCGCAGCAGAATGTACAGTGAAAGTTTCGTTGTGCTACGTAGTGCCGTTTCTGAGATTTCGATGCTTCTGACATACAAACAAACAGACGGAATCCAACTTAGAATTATAGTATAGATATATATATATTGTTGACATAGGAAGCCTGGGATTATTTGCTTATACAGTACATGCGCTGCAACCTCACCTTCTGCATCTAATCCACAAAGTACAATATCCAAAAATAAAGTTTTGATTTTGAACAGATTTATTAATTTATTGAGCAGCCTTACGTTTTCCATTAGAAAAATTTTCATTGAATCAGTCTCATTTACTGTATGCTTTAAGATTTCATTTCTGCTCACACTCAGCCATTGGATATTGACAATTAAAAGTCTGATCTGCACTAGAAAGCAATACATCTTTAATTATTACTGAGCTACTGTAGTGCCGATGAGTATTCTAAAACAAATCTGGGGCAATCACCAAAAAGACCCAGGTACATGCTGGGTATATGCTGGGTACATGCTGCAACATTTCAGTGACATTTCTACAGACAGACTAATGGCCAATCCGATTAACAGCGGGGGTCCCTGGCAGTCCCATTCAAACTGAATGGGACTGCCAGGGACCCCTGCTGTGTTAATTCGATGGGCCATTAGTCTCTGCAGAAATGTCACTGAAATGTTGTAGCATGTACCCAGCATGTACCTGAGTCATGTTGGTGATAGCCCCAGATTTTCTATGGCAAGTTTAAGAATACTCATCGGCGCACCTGTATAAAACTAAATGCTATTATTACATTTTGCAGATTCTGCGTGTAATGAGTGATTGTGCAGGGTATACAGTACAGGTGCGTTAAAGAGGAGTCACTGGAACAGGTAGAGAATATTCCTAGTGGTGTATGGAGGATGCTATGGAAGGTCTCTATGTAGGATAACATGTAGAACTGTAGAAGATTTCACATAGATATGGCTGAATAATTACATGACCTTCGACTTCATACTTTAAGGACCTCCAGTTAATTACATTACCACCAATGTTTTTATAAAGAACATCAGCGATGTTCTGTTGGGTCAGTACCTTATCCCACATGTGGACATCAGTAATCTCTCCCATAAAGGACTGATCAGCTGCAAAGTTACCACCATAGGAATCCTGTTCCTGCCCAATCACAATGATGGGTTTTGCATTGATTTTGTGCCCTTTATGTAACACTTTTCTTGGGTACGGCTTCCCATTGATCCATAGCTGCACTACACCAGTGGAGGAGTCCCAGCTCACACAGGTGCTCCTCCACTCTGCAGTATCCCTGGCTGTCAGATTATAATCCAGATTATGATTGCCCACTGAGACTGATAACATATTGGTGGGATGAGGATAAGAAAATAGGAGGAATGCATCATCTTTGTTTTCAGTGGCCAGGGAGAACAGGGCATGGGAGCGAGTCAGTTGTGTGTAGGATCGCAGGCAGACCGTGAGGTGGTCAATAGGGTCGTTCTTTGCTGGCAGCAGACGCACGTGTGAATGTGATGATCTTTTGGGGAAAAGGAACACTTGGTCTTTCATATCTGTATGGAAAGAAGACAAACATTGAATGCAATGTTAAAATAAATGGCATATACACTTTGGGCCATATTTACTACTGTAAGCCGTGATATTTCATAAGACACTTTCCAGTGTCAGAAGTTACCTTCATTGATCAGTTTGTTTTATTATTTGGGCTATATTAAATAGCTTTTAAAATGTTGGTTAAACCAAATTCTGAAAAGTGCAATAATACCTCCTATGGAATACACAGTACAAGCTGTTTTTTGAAAGGAACTCTAACAAAATCAGAATCCAGCAGCAATTCCAAACTGGCCGTGATATGTATTAAATGGTGCTATTCCATAAGGCCCCGTCTGGCGCAGACATCACCTTATGGCCCATTGATATAAATGGCCCATAAGGTGCCTTCCGGGGATTGAAGATGCATTGTGGAAAGGTAAATATGGGCGTAACCTTTTCCCGCTGACAATGTGAGAGGCAGGCAAGATGTGAAAGTGGCATTAATCAGGAGCAGGCTCGCCCTAAAACAGAGGTCTTACTAGGCCCATCAGCACGGCCGAACTTGCCCGATCCATGGACGACCTGAGAGGGAAGAAGATAGATTTGGGATTGGAAGCTACCTGTCTGAGCTAGAATTCCAGAAACACCTGCAAGGAGGAGCAGCAAACCCAGCATCCTCCCCATGTCCTCGGAATAAAGAGATCTATGAATGGAAACACAATGATTATTTTTCCTACGGTGCGGCACAAAGTAACTTTTAAATAGTAGATCTCAGACTTTTCGCATGGGGAAACTCTTTGCTTCTTAGTCACATAGTGTATGGCACGGCACCTCAAACCCACCTTAGCAAACTTGACACCCTCTACAATTCAATTTGTCGTTTTGTTCTCCAATGCAACTACAACACACATCACTGCGAAATGCTCTAAGAACTAGATTGCTCATCACTAGAGTCTAGGCGCAAAGTTCACCTTTCCTGTCTTGCCTTTAAATTCTTTATGGGCAAGCTACCCAGCTATCTGAACAAGCTCTTCACCCCTACCACATGCAGCACTTATCACCTGAGATCAGACTCCAAAAGACTGTTCATGGTCCCAAGGCTCAACAAAGTATCCGGACGTTCCTCCTTCTCTTACCATGCACCCCAAAACTGGAACAACCTACCAGAGACTCTCACATCCACCACCAGTTTAAGTTCTTTCAAATCTAAGGCTGTCTCACATTTTAATCTGGTCTGTAACTGTTTCATTCGCCCATAATATATATTTTCTTTAACTGTGTCTTGTATATAATGTATACCCTGTTCATTTATGTAACTGTATTTGTAACCATGTATTATTTGTCCTAACTCTGTGCCCAGGACATACTTGAAAACGAGAGGTAACTCTCAATGTATTACTTTCTGGTAAAATATTTTATAAATAAAATAAATAAATAAATCTTAGTTTGTCAACGGTGTTCAAGAGTGGTTACTATTAACGGCACCATGTAATAGATTGTGTTGTTTTACTATACAGTAAGCGCAAATTCAATATTTCCATTTACAGCTTAAAGTTGCATTTTTGTGTATTTCCTAAATGTTTTCTTGCTTTATATATTTTTGTGACAGATCTGGCTTGGGGGGTCACATCACGCTGATTGGGGATTACAAATTTAAGGTCACAATGAGTCCCAACTCTGAAGAGATAAATCCAATACGGGTACCACAGGCACAGGAGATAAGCAGACTTGCAGAAAATGAATAGGAACAGACACTGGAATTTAAACCTCACTCCTTGTCAGCTTTGTTTGCTACTTGTGACTTTGGGCATGTCACTTTATCTCACTGTGCCTCAGGAACCTCAAAAAATAGATTGCAACCTCCACGGGGCAGGGACTCGTGACTACAAAACTCTATGTACTACGCTGCAAACACTGTCAGTGCTATACAAAAGAAAACAATTATTATAGTATTGCATTACCCCAATACTACTCCAGTGTTAGCTATTAAAATTTGACACAAAGAAACACATAATACATTTATTAAGTTCCCCAAAATAATTGCCTCTTAATGGTTGTCACATACTGTGCACCGTGTGTGTGAAAGGTGTTAGCATCAACTAACCGCCCTGTTGCCTTACTCATCTCTCCGCAGGACACTAAAAATGGACACTCCCTCTCCCAAAATGGTCACACTACACCCCACGTCCGCTACCACCACCAGAATTAATTTAAGGACTTACACTTAAGGAGTCGTATTGTCCCCCTGTCTGCCAGAAAAAAATATACAAATGAAACAAAATCCCAATTTAGCTCAATGTTTCTGAGAATGTGGGCAATCTCTTCAAAAGGTTCAATTAGAGCTCAAAAATAATACTTATTACATTGTAGATTGAAGTTTCCATAAGGCATATACTGTAGTGCAGAAAAATGTTATAAAATAACATACAGTATGGGATCAGACAGTTTATAAAATATAAAGGAGCAAAACAGAAAACCTATATATTATCTGGCAATAGTCTTGTAATAGGTCCTTCAAGTGGTCACGAGGATAAATTATGAGATCCACTCACATTCTTTGTGCAGATCTGATTTTTGAATTTCAGGTACAAACTCATAATAAATCATCTTTCATCTGTGAGAAAGAAACCAAATGTCTGACAAGCCAGACTGGGTGTCACTAACCCCCATTTATCACTCTCTCCCCTAAGAGACACCTTTATGACGATCTTACAAGAGAGCATTCTGGATACTTTAGAATTATTTTATTCCTAATTAAAGAAGAGTATAAAATATTTCATTAAACTCTCCCCATAATCAACAGCTTAATGTCCCCCACATCCTTGCATTTTTTGGGGATTGTGACGAATGCTTACTTATCACAGGGGATAGGTGTCTTAATACCCTTTAGCATGTAATCATGCATCTGATACATATCAACATCATACCCTTCCATGTTTTACATGACCACTAGTATGTAATTTTGACATTTACACACATATATATATATATATATATATATATATATATATATCGGTCATAACTGAGGATGGTACTGAACATAAAATGTCTTATGAAATATCACACTGTAATGATTCTAATATAATGTAATTTCTGAAATGGTTAAACTAAAATCCAGGACCTCCATCTTGTCTGCTTGAACTTTTCCCTACGTTAAATGGTATACAGTATGTAAGCAGAAAAGCGACCTTCACATATGTAGGCAGTATTTTCCTGCTTCTGCTAATTGTTTTCAGTTATAGTAGAACATAGCTAAGGCTATAGATAATGTGTATGAGTGGAAATTCCCAACTAGGCTGTTATTTAGTAATATGCTAATATTGTTACGCCTCTAATTTACGCCTCTAATTAACACCTTATTTTCCTGTATAAATAGTATTGCTTTTCCGCAATAAAGTTGAGACGAGGAGTCAGAACTACCATGTGTGTGCGTCTATCTCTCCGTCTACCAAGTGCTTGTACGTCATCAGATTGAGGTCCAACAGCCCAGGGCGAGGTTAAGTCTCTCCGGGAAGAGCAACACTGTTTCCTGTCACGCTGGCTGACCGAGGTGGTCCCCAAGCCCATTTTAATTGGCAAGAACCTTTCAATTGGTATCAGAAGTGGGATTCCCACTGGGTAGTGAGTATATTTGATATTTTCTATCTCACCCCCCTCTGGGAATCTCTTGGTTTAATTGGTTAAATTGTGACTGTGAAGTTAAGGGTTAAGGTCCCTAAGTGTTTAACAGGTATTCCTGACTCTGGATGTGTGTGTGTGTGTGTCAGGAAATCTAGGTTGAAATCCTAGCAACCAGACTGGGTCGTCATCTCTTATCTAGTTGTACGACATTTGTATATTGTGTAAAGTATAAGAATGTTTAATGTTAGATATTATTGCTGAGAACAAAAGGAGGGTCTGAAAGGGTTAAAATAAAAGCCAGGACCTCCATCTTGTTTGCTTGAACTTTTCCCTACGTTAAATGATATATGTAAACAGAAAAGCGACCTTCACATATGTAGGCAGTATTTTCCAGCTTCTGCTAATTGTTTTCAGTTATAGTAGAACATAGCTAAGGCTATAGATAATGTGTATGAGTGGAAATTCCCAACTAGGCTGATATTTAGTAATATGCTAATATTGTTACGCCTCTAATTTACGCCTCTAATTAACACCTTATTTTCCTGTATAAATAGTATTGCTTTTCCGCAATAAAGTTGAGATGAGGAGTCAGAACTACCATGTGTGTGCGTCTATCTCTCCGTCTACCAAGTGCTTGTACGTCATCAGATTGAGGTCCAACAGCCCAGGCCAGGTTAAGTCTCTCCGGGAAGAGCAACACTGTTTCCTGTCACGCTGGCTGACCGAGGTGGTCCCCAAGCCCATTTTAATTGGCAAGAACCTTTCAATTGGTATCAGAAGTGGGATTCCCACTGGGTAGTGAGTATATTTGATATTTTCTATCTCACCCCCCTCTGGGAATCTCTTGGTTTAATTGGTTAAATTGTGACTGTGAAGTTAAGGGTTAAGGTCCCTAAGTGTTTAACAGGTATTCCTGACTCTGGGTGTGTGTGTGTGTGTGTGTGTGTCAGGAAATCTAGGTTGAAATCCTAGCAACCAGACTGGGTCGTCATCTCTTATCTAGTTGTACGACATTTGTATATTGTGTAAAGTATAAGAATGTTTAATGTTAGATATTATTGTTGAGAACAAAAGGAGGGCCTGAAATGATATATGTAAACACCGAGCACTCGTACGTCATCAGATTGAGGTCCAACAACCCAGGGCGTTGTTAAGTCTCCCCGGGTAGAGCAACACTGTTTCCAGTCACGGCTGGCTGACCGAGGTGGTCCCCAAGCCCATTTTAATTGGCAAGAACCTTTCACTTTCTATCATCTTTGATTAGGACTATAAATGATCCTCTTTTGAAGCCCTCCCCTCCAGATAGTAACAAAGAAAGGAGAGGGAGTAGGTGGTTTGATACCTTTTATTGGACCAACAAGTCAACCAAGTAGTTAATGTTACAAGCTTTCAAACCTCTCAGGGTAACTCAATGAAGGTCCCTGAGAGGTTTGAACGTTGCAACATTTCAACTACTTGTTGGTCCAATAAAATCCATGAACAAGTCAAGTTTTACGGCACACATCTGCATTGCTAGGAAACAGACTAAAAAGGCCGTTTAGAGAAAAAGTTAACCTTGGTTGCCATGCTGCACATGAGCTTGAATTATTATCCCGGCCTTATTGTGACAATTAGATTTCTGTCTCTCTTTATTCATTTAAAGTAAGCCCCACGCAATCTATTTTGATAGTTCTGCACAAAGGATATAACATCATTTTGGAGGGTTTTCCTAACAATGGTCGCTATTGAGAATTCCTGCGCTAAGAATTAAGGAACACGTTCTAAACCTTTTTTCTCAACGTCTCAATCCCATTAATCATTGAGCAATACATCTGATTATGCTTTTACTTCCAGCCACAATCCTGCCCATTTTGGACACTGATGCTCCTCCGGAGCTGAACCGCGCTATATTTACTCCGGGTACTCCGAGATACTTAGTGGTTTACTTCCTACTGTAGATTTTCACAGATGGTGCCTGCAGCCACCCGATAGGAAGCCACAGCATTGTCTGTTGCGGATTTTATATTGGCCCAAGGGATTTAGGAACCATTGGAACTGTCAAGCAGGGGAGACAGAGAGGGCAAATATTTAGGATGCACAAACTATTTGCCCTCACAGTATACCACTGGAACACACATTTACAGACACTGATACACACACAAAAGAACTAGCAGTTTAAACATAGATACACCAGTATAAACACTGGGGGGTTTGTTTGACTTCCTCTGGATCAATATGCTGTAAGTATAAATATAGGATAACGTATCTTCGTATAAGTGTAGCATGAGTTGAACTTGATGGACGTATATGTATTTTTTCAACCTTTTCTACTATGTAACTATGTAAGTCCCATTGAAATAAATGGGAGTCTCCATGCGATAGTGCCCCGAGTGGAACTATCGCATTTTACTGAATAACCCCCATTACATTATTTTACAACCAATTAATGACCGATATTGTATATTAAAGGTCTTACCTCAGTGATCTCAGAATTGCAAAAGAAGCCCCCTTCTCTCTTGCTCTTCCGCTGTCCTTCTCTTCCAGTTATTGCCTTGAGCGAATGAGAGGTGCAGTATTTTGCTGTAATATTTATAGTAATGGGATGCTTGGAATTTAACCAAAGGAACTGTGTGAACACCATTTATTCCTACTTTGTTGACACTGCCCTAATAAAACAAGACAAATTAAATGTTGTTTCTTCCACACAGTTGATCTTAACCAAACAACTCCACCTTACTCCTAAAAAAAGTCTACACCAGTTACAAATTAACATATCTAATGTCCTTATGTTTGTTTGTTGTCTGCATTTAATCCCATACAGATTCGTGTATCTATGTTTCCGGTGCAATGCTGGAGTAAAGATTTATGCTTTCATACTTTTCACAGAGTTTTATGCTTTCATACTTTTGGTGCAGTTCTGTTCCTGACAATTGCCCCTGTTTTGTACCTAAGACCCTTTAAATTACGTGACCCCATTGGATGTAGGAATCACCAGGAAAAACATTTAGTGGTCAGAAAGTGCCAGAGAGGGCCGTGGCTACGGGGGTGGCAGGAATCTCCAGCACTGAAGGTGTTAATGTAACAGGAAGAGTTACGGTGCTTATACAAAAAGATGATAAAATACCAAACTGTATAATTAAGATCAGATAGTTTGTAAAATAAAAGAGAATGCAACTGAAAACCTATTCATTACCACGTGAAGTCTTGAACAGGTTATCCCAGAGGATATGTGACAAAAAGAGAAAGGCTGGGGCGCTCCCTATTTATTCAAGCTAGTAATAATGCCTATAAGGTAATGTATAACCAAAAAAAAAAGGAAGTGTACAGTATACTTGCCCTTATTGTTTTTCTGCAGCTAGACCAGTAGAGAAGATAAAGCCCGGAATCTTCTTGTAGCAGCAGTGGAAATGGAGGGTTGGTCAGCGCACGGGATATTGCTCAGAGATTGAGATAAAACAATGGAAAACACGAAATTAGTGTTTTAAGCAGGCAAACAGAAAATGTTTAAAATGTTTGTTTTAAAAAATTAAAAGATTAAAAGATTGAAAAATATGTGTTTTTTTTTTAAATTGTGTGCAATATGGCAATGTTGTAAAAATATGGCAATGCTGTAAAGATAAAAAGTATATAAATGCTAGGATAAATTATGTAAATGTAAAAAGGAACTATGAAGCGTATGCTTGAACTTGAGGGGAGGGAAGGGGGATGGGGGTAGGTAAAATGTGGATGACTAGCAGGCTTTTGTCTGCTAATGTAGCCTACTGTTGATCAGGGGTTGATGGGGTAATGTAATTTACTCTCAATGCCTAATGTGCAGTCCCTCCCTCAGGGAGTACTGCCAGACTTCAGCAGATCTGTTAACTCACCCTCTCAATGGAGGCAGTATGTGAGTTGCTTCTCTGCGAAACGCGTAGTTCCCTGCCGGAGCCTATTGAGTGAAGGACCCAGCCAGCCTGCTGACATCCGGGGAGACCTCTTCTTCCGGTCCCGCCGTCGGACGCGATCGCGGGAGTCACACTGGAGAGAAGGACACCACCGGACGGATCGGGCTGACGCTGGGCCGTTTTTAACTGTATGTGAGTGTGATTTTTTGTCTTTGCATTGTAATAAATCTTATTTGCTTACTCACCTAGTTCGGCCCATTTCTTCCAATTTGGGCACCTTTGAGAGAAGCAACTCACATACTGCCTCCATTGGGAGGGTGAGTTAACAGATCTGCTGAAGTCTGGCAGTACTCCCTGAGGGAGGGACTGCACATTAGGCATTGAGAGTAAATTACATTACCCCATCAACCCCTGATCAACAGCAGGCTACATTAGCAGACAAAAGCCTGCTAGTCATCCACATTTTACCTACCCCCATCCCCCTTCCCTCCCCTCAAGTTCAAGCATACGCTTCATAGTTCCTTTTTACATTTACATAATTTATCCTAGCATTTATATACTTTTTATCTTTACAGCATTGCCATATTTTTACAACATTGCCATTCTGCACACAATTTTTAAAAAAACACATCTTTTTCAATCTTTTAATCTTTTAATTTTTTAAAACAAGCATTTTAAACATTTTCTGTTTGCCTGCTTAAAACACTAATTTCGTGTTTTCCATTGTTTTATCTCAATCTCTGAGCAATATCCCGTGCACTGACCAACCCTCCATTTCCACTATCCCAGAGGATAACCTGTGAGACCCCACATTTAAGTGTATTCCCAAGATGTATCTAATGTCTGAGTTTCACATAGAAACCTTTATACAGTACCCAAAACTATTTGATCAGTGAGAGAATCCAGACCTCTAACATGGCATGTAGGGGGAAGGGGGGAGTCCTGACAGTCCTCTGTCACTTTCTCCTACTGTAGCTATAGGCAGTTTTAAGAGTTGGGGTCCAGGAGAGGGAAGTTCTTTTAATTCAAATGTAGTCATAGAGCATAAAATGCTCATTAATTCCCTCCCAGTAATTACCAGATTGACAATACCAGCATTGTTGTATTTAGGATCAACTCCATCCACTGGAATGCTAATGAGCCAGGAAGACAAAGGACTTTGAATCCACAGCTGCATTCAATCTGAACCCCTTCAGTGTACATTGCATCTCCCCAAAGACGGACAGCCTTTAGCGCAGCCGAAAGGCAGCTAATGGGTGTGAGTCATTTGCTGCCGTTCGCTGCTGTGTGGTAATGTTAAAGCTTCTCTATCTCAATCTGAAACACCAGCCCTTTTATTCCCAATTTTCCGACTATCTGTCCATTAAATGTCTGTGAAGTGACTATAGTGGCGACACACTTTATTCTCGCTCGGCTAGTCTCGCGAATTTGGGTATACTCGGGTGAATTGAGGTTTGTGATCGTTTTCTGCCAGAGTGTATAGCGTTATTTTCCCGGCAGGGATTGAAGCATTTTATTCCGGCTGGCTGCAATACTGCAAAGCCGTGTAAAAACACATGGGGGCGCTTGCGAGCTGTTCTCTTTGAAGCCGTCCCCTATAATGAATTGTAATGCAGTATATATACTGTATATATATATATATATATACTGTATAACAACAACCCCTATAACCCCTAACATACAGTACTGTACACATACAGTACTGTATATGCACATACATAAATGATACTATGGGCCGGCGGGGGCGAGATGTGTTTGCAGCAGAGAGAGATCCGCTGCTCTCTCTCTGCGCAAACATCGGCATATTAAAAATTATTTTAAATACATTTTTATTTATAGTGTAGATGTGCAGGGGGTCTCGGGAGCTGAACCGCACTGGTTTCAGGTCCGGGGACCCCCTGCTCCCCGAGATACAGACCCCTTTATGAGGTGCCGGTATCCCTCTGCGTTTAACCCGGTCACGTGATCGCGGCCTGTAAACCAAGCAGAGCAGAGGGATACCGGCACCCCCTAAAGGGGCCTGTATCTCGGGAGCAGGGGGTCCCCGGACCTAAAACCACAGCGGTTCTGCTCCGGAGACCCTCTGCACATGTACAGTATAAATAAAACACATATATAAATAAACACTCGTTCTTTACCTTAACGGCTATGCGCTATGGTAACGTAGCAGCATTTCTGTATTTTAATAATATTGTACAGTGAGCAGGGGGTTCCCTGAGCCAGAAATTAATGCTCAGGGACCCCCCCTGCTCCTGCACAATATTATTAAAAATACAGAAATGCTGCTTCATTACCATAGCGGATAGCCGCTAAGGCAATGAAGGGGTTAACCCACCGTGCCAGCTTTATTGTGGGTAGCGGGGGTGGGTGAAGGGGGTATTTGGCCCTTGGTGTGAGTTTATTGCTTGCGGGGGGGTTGCGGGTGCACTTAACCCCTTCACGGCCGTAGCAGTTAATACCGTTACGGTCATGAAAAGGTTAAGCCCTCCCGCTACCCACCCCGCAAGCCCTAAACAGCCACCGTTGGGGCTAATACCCCCTTCACCCACCCCCACTACCCACAATAAAAAAAATACACACACAGCAGCCGCCAAAAAATAAAGGTCCCGATCACGTGACCGCGGCCTGTAACCCAAGCAGAGGGATACCGGCACCCCCTAAAGGGGCCTGTATCTCGGGGAGCAGGGGGTCCCCAGACATAAAACCACAGCGGTTCAAAAATGTATTTTAAATGTATTTATTTATATTCATTTATTTATTTATTTATTTAGATTTATTTATTAATTGTGCTGCTGCTGCTGTGTGTGAATTTTTTTATTGTGGGTAGTGGGGGTGGGTGAAGGGGGTATTAGCCCCATCGGTGGTTGTTTAGGGCTTGCGGGGGGGGTAGCGGGTGCACTTAACCCCTTCACGACCGTAGCGGTATTAACTGCTACGGTCGTGAAGGGGTTAAGTGCACCCGCAACCCCCCCGCAAGTCCTAAACTCACACCAAGGGCCAAACACCCCCTTCACTCATCCCCGCTACCCACAATAAAAAAAATTCACGCACAGCAGCCCCACAATTAATAAATAAATCTAAATAAATAAATAAATACATGAAGAGAAATAAATATATACTGTATATATATACTGTATATATACAGTATATATATAATAACAATCCCTATACATATACAGTATATACTGTGTATATATATACTGTATATATACATACATACATATACATATATATATATATATATATATATATATAATCAAAAAATAAATAGATGATACCGTTCTGTGGCTAACGAAATGCTTTTATTTGTGCGAGCTTTCGAGATACACTGATCTCTTCTTCCGGCGATGTTACAATGAATGAAGCAAGGATAACTTGAAAACAGTGTCTCTTGGAATGTTATCTGTGCTTGTCCTTCCCCCGGTGTGGATGTGTTTTATGGCTAGAGGTGTCAAAGGGTAACTGAAAGCAAGTGAAGAAAGAGTGTGTATGTGTATCAGTGTGAATAAAAATGAATGGAGAGCCCACAGTATAAACAGTGCTCTACACAAGGTGTGTGTGGAGTGAGAGGGATATAAATGGTGTGGGTGGGTGTGGAAATGTGAGAGTTTGTAGCACAACTAAAAGTGTGTGTGGATACTATGTGGTCCCTATTGGTGTATATGGATGGAAAAATAAGGAGTATTAGTATGTGTGAGAGACAGCTGTGTGTGCATACATATAGCACAGTATGTACAGACATGGCCTTTAGCGCTCATGGGAAGAGAGTTCGCTAGTGTCAGTAATGACTCATAAAATTTCGATCTCTGTTTAGGCCCCTGCTAAGTGTCCCGAACAGTTGCATAAATTTGTATTCATGCAACCGTCTCTCTTTCGGGGTTTTAAGATTACCTTTGAGTATGGCAACCCTCAGATCGTTCATCTTATGGCCAGAGTCAGAGAAATGTTCGCCAACAGGACTGTCTCTTGTTCCGCGTGTGATGCTGTGGCGATGCAGGTTCATTCTCTTGTTTAGCCCCTGTCTTGTCTCACCTATGTAGTAGCAGCCCCCTGGGCATTTCATGCACATGATGAGGTACACGACATTGCTGGCCATAAGATGAACGATCTGAGGGTTGCCATACTCAAAGGTAATCTTAAAACCCCGAAAGAGAGCACTTTCTACAGCAGTAGAGGAGATACGCCGAACAGCTGAGCAGAGAGGGATTCTCTAGGAGCTGCGGCGGTGATTCCCTGTACTGAAGGAGACGAACTCTCGCGAGTGCCGAGCCACGTCATACCGCGCCGCGTCACGTGATGTGGAAGTGATAGCGAGGAAGCGAAGGACTGGTAATCGGCGTCTGACTACACGAGTGTGAGAGACTCGAAAATCACTCTCTACTGCCTGTTACCTACTCACCAAATGTGAGTTGATTACTTGTTTTTACAGCATTTTATTGGAATAAAAAAAGGTTTTACACATATACTGTTCCCCCTTCTATTACCTCCCCACCGTCCCTCCCCCCCCCCTTCCTCTACCCCCCTCTTGTGAGGTCCACCTATAGAGACGGGCTGCTTCCAGAGACCCCCTGTGACGACTGCAACCAGCTGCTGTGTTCCTGTGAAAGAAATCCTAGATATCCAGAGGCTAAGAGGAAGAGCTGCTGGGAGCTGTGTTCGCGAGTCCCTTAGAGGATTACAGGCTTTAAAAATACCTACCTGAGTAAGCGCATCTCTTATCATTATATAGTCTGTGTAATAATTGACATACTGCCCTATGATCCTTCTTTTGTGTTTCTTCTCTCCCTGTTGTTTTGCGCCTAGGTCACTCTTCTACATATATATATATATATATATATATATATATATATATATATATATTATATATATATATATATATATAAAAGAAAAAAAGAGGAGAGAGCGCACGCCCCATAGCGTAAAAAGGTAATTTAATGAGGGAAGGGGGGGTAAGGGGGGTGGTTAAAATGCACTCACAAGGGTACAAGTAATAAAAGCATTGTGTGATTATAATCACCACCATCCGGTTCTTGCTTTGTGTCTTTAATGCAGTCCGGTCTCGGAACAGGATGGGTCCGCGTCCCAGCTAGTAGAGAAGGCCAACGGGTATCATATGTCCTTAGAGAGTTCAGGAAAGTGTGGCTCTGTATTCCTCGAGCCTCCGTAGCATCGGCGCAGATCTCGGTCTGTTCTCTGCGCTGTATGATGACGTAATGTCGTAGCGTCTGACGTAATGACGCTCCCTTACGCGTTTCGTCACTCGGCGGGTGACTTTCTCAAAGGGCGGTACTGAGAGAGTGTCTGTCCGCTATTTAAATACACGAACCAATGCCGCTTAATCAACAGAACGCCCCTCATCAGCTGTTGATGCTTGCAACTCAATACAATTGTCCACAATACTAATACACTCTAAAAGTGCCTAATAAAAACTATTTGCCTCATTGGAGGAGATTGGTTATACATATGTGTGACTAAATACTAGACATTGCCGGACCCAAGGGACTCATATATCCTATAACATATCAGATATAAATTCATGCAGGGACATACCTAAATAATAAACCAAACCAAGAAATAAATATATATAAAAAGAATGATATCCTAGCATGACTAAAGATACATAGACCCTAATAGACCCTCAATGAATTATTTATGTAATAATACTATTCCCATATAAGGGACAATATAAAAAACAGGCAAAAACAAATTTGCATCAGAATTCAAGGAGTATGCTAATGTTTAAAAAACCACAAATTATTTAACTTCAAACATATATTATTATAAAAAATCAGAATGTTAATGGACAGGTAATCCCACAGGGAAATATAATCCCACTGGATAAATCAAACCATTGGATTAGTTGATATATTGAAAACGTGAAAACAGATTCCTTATGCCACGTCAAAAGGTGGTACCTGGAGGGGGGGAGAGATAGACAGCTCAAAATTCTTATCTAAATACCTATTAGTGAATTCATAAATGAATATTGTCAAACTGTATTTATAAACATTATTGTAGTTGAAACTACAAATAATAAAGATGTGTAAGATAACTATATTATATATAATGTAATCTATCACAGATCTATGTGAATGACTACACATTCTTTGTGTTTAATTGTGTATCCCAAGTGGACATAATTACATAATTATTAACAACTATTCTATAATTATTCATACTTCTATATATTAGTGAACGTGAACGTGATATCTCTGTGAAGGTGTATGTGAAACCATATATATAAATAATTGAATATATATTGAAATTTATATATAAAAAAATATATACATAAAAATAATATATATAAAAAAAACCATATTTAAAAAAGTGCTAGAAAGTGATTGTGTAAATGTAGTGACGAAACTACTTTGATATATGATAAATTAATTTAACCAAAGAACCCCTCAAAATGAACAAAAAGTGTACGACACGAGGAGAGGCCAACAAAAGGAAAGACCCAGACAAAAGATGGCAGAGGAATGCAGAAGAACTCCTGGAGAGGAGTTCTTCTGCATTCCTCTGCCATCTTTTGTCTGGGTCTTTTCTTTTGTTGGCCTCTCCTCGTGTCGGGCACTTTTTTGTTCTTTTTGTTCATTTTGAGGGGTTCTTTGGTTAAATTAATTTATCATATATCAAAGTAGTTTCGTATGAATAATTATAGAATAGTTGTTAATAATTATGTAATTATGTCCACTTGGGATACACAATTAAACACAAAGAATGTGTAGTCATTCACATAGATCTGTGATAGATTACATTATATATAATATAGTTATCTTACACATCTTTATTTTTTGTAGTTTCAACTACAATAATGTTTATAAATACAGTTTGACAATATTCATTTATGAATTCACTAATAGGTATTTAGATAAGAATTTTGAGCTGTCTATCTCTCCCCCCCTCCAGGTACCACCTTTTGACGTGGCATAAGGAATCTGTTTTCACGTTTTCAATATATCAACTAATCCAATGGTTTGATTTATCCAGTGGGATTATATTTCCCTGTGGGATTACCTGTCCATTAACATTCTGATTTTTTATAATAATATATGTTTGAAGTTAAATAATTTGTGGTTTTTTAAACATTAGCATACTCCTTGAATTCTGATGCAAATTTGTTTTTGCCTGTTTTTTATATTGTCCCTTATATGGGAATAGTATTATTACATAAATAATTCATTGAGGGTCTATTAGGGTCTATGTATCTTTAGTCATGCTAGGATATCATTCTTTTTATATATATTTATTTCTTGGTTTGGTTTATTATTTAGGTATGTCCCTGCATGAATTTATATCTGATATGTTATAGGATATATGAGTCCCTTGGGTCCGGCAATGTCTAGTATTTAGTCACACATATGTATAACCAATCTCCTCCAATGAGGCAAATAGTTTTTATTAGGCACTTTTAGAGTGTATTAGTATTGTGGACAATTGTATTGAGTTGCAAGCATCAACAGCTGATGAGGGGCGTTCTGTTGATTAAGCGGCATTGGTTCGTGTATTTAAATAGCGGACAGACCCTCTCTCAGTACCGCCCTTTGAGAAAGTCACCCGCCGAGTGACGAAACGCGTAAGGGAGCGTCATTACGTCAGACGCTACGACATTACGTCATCATACAGCGCAGAGAACAGACCGAGATCTGCGCCGATGCTACGGAGGCTCGAGGAATACAGAGCCACACTTTCCTGAACTCTCTAAGGACATATGATACCCGTTGGCCTTCTCTACTAGCTGGGACGCGGACCCATCCTGTTCCGAGACCGGACTGCATTAAAGACACAAAGCAAGAACCGGATGGTGGTGATTATAATCACACAATGCTTTTATTACTTGTACCCTTGTGAGTGCATTTTAACCACCCCCCTTACCCCCCCTTCCCTCATTAAATTACCTTTTTACGCTATGGGGCGTGCGCTCTCTCCTCTTTTTTTCTTTTAGATTTCCTGTGGACGTGGTTTGTCCATCTTTGAGAGCAGCCGAAGTTCCCCTGCACAAGTATCCATTTCATTTTGGACTTACAATTGAGGACTGGTTATTCCTTTTTCTTTAGTTATTTGTTTTTATATTTTTTTAATTATAATGAGTATTTTTATATATATTTTATATGTACACAGTTGTTTAAGTTAAGTGTTTTGTCTTGTTTACATTCCAGGTGTTTTATGAGTATTTGCTAGCCAATTATGTACTATTAATAGGAGTCTATTCTTAATTTATAATCCTATTTTCACCTCATACTATAATACACCCCCCCGTTTTTTATACAAATTTTAGATTAATAGTTTTGATTATACTCAATTGGTTCAGAGGCGCAGCTTTTTCCTTTTGCTTTTTATATATATATATATATATATATATATATATATATATATATATATATATATATATATATATATATATATACACAGTATATACACACACATGATGAACCAATATACAAATACATGTAGAATGGTTATCAAAATCATACTGTCCTACAAATAACGCTTCTCCATACAGACAATAATAATAATCCATTTAATAATCCTAACTGATCTTACAATATAAAACATAACATTCCAATCCACACAGTACATTGCATTTACATTGTATAAATGATGCATAAAATCTATGCACCATATACATTCTGCAAATGAATGTTAACAATATCATTGCAAGCTACTGTACCAGTAAATACAAACACTTCCAAACAAGTCAACTATTTTAACCAATCAAGTAAACAAAAATCAATATATATTGTAAGTACCAACCAGAAAACACAATTTAAAACCAAAGCTAACCCTTACAATACCAAGGATTACATCTATCTAATTGTAAAAAACAGTATACATTATACACACATTGAAGCATTGCAATAAACAACATACAGTACAGTACATCCCCTGTATCTCCCTGCCTTCAGTGTAATCTGTTTAAAGCCCCCTCCCCCCTAATGTTTCTGTTAAACAGATTACACTGAAGGCAGAGAGATTTAAAGCCCCCTCCCCCCTAATGTTTCTGTTAAACAGATTACACTGAAGGAAGAGAGATTTAAAGCCCCCTCCCCCCTAATGTTTCTGTTAAACAGATTACACTGAAGGCAGAGAGATTTAACAGAAACATTAGGGGGGGGGGGCTTTAAACAGATTACACTGAAGGCAGAGAGATTTAAAGCCCCCTCCCCCCTAATGTTTCTGTTAAATCTCCCTCCCTGCCTGCATTGCTGTGAGTGCAGTGTATGTAAATGTGGGGAGGGGGGGGGGGACCCAATGTGCATACTGTGAGGTCTAACCACCCTCACCCCCTACCCACATACCGTTACCCCCCCCCATCCTGGCCATGGCCCCTCCGCTTCTGCAAAACAGACACAAAAATTAAAACATCCAAAGTAATGTCCCCTAACCCCATAATCACCATAGCGGTTATTAACTGCTACAGTCATTAAGGGGTTAACCCACCCTCACCCACCACTTGGGATGCCTACATACCCTCCCACACTAACCCCCCCCATGAGGCCTAACCACCCAGTCAGTACCCACAAGGGAGGCCTACCCACATACCGTTGGGGAAACACCCCCCCCCACCCCCAGTACCCACAATAAAAACAGTACAATGACCCACAATAAACAGCATTATATTTATTAAATACATTACCCACCCCCTGTGCCCCCCCATAAATACAAGATTTATTCTTTTACATACAGGGTTCATAACGCAGCCCCACGCGAGTCCCCGGTGGGCTGGCAGGGCACCTGGACAGACCTACAGTTTACCAGCAGCCCTTTTTACACAGGTTCTGGAGGCCTGCTGGTGGATCCTGCCAGCACCATGGCCCCCAGGTGGTCTCCTTGGGTTACCGTGGGCCACAATTGGGTCCCCACGGTAGGCCCAAGGATGTCTGGGAGCCCCGGGTCAGACCCACAGGTGTCTGCGGGGCCTCAGGTGGTTCCTCGGGGGTCTGGGGAACTCACGGGTGCTCACTACAGGTCCGCGATGCCCCCACAGAAGTGGGACCACACATCATCATCCCCGCACCTACGGGTCGGCGGTGCCCCCACAGAAGTGGGACCACACATCGTCATCCCCGCAGACTACGGGTCCGCGGTGCCCCCACAGAAGTGGGACCACACATCATCATCCCCGCATGTGTCACCCATGGAACCACCAGCCTGATACCCTTGGGATACCCGAGGATACCCACAGGTGGTCTCCAGAGGTCCCACGCAGAACCACGGAACCAACCCTGAATGTAAAAAAAATAAACCTGGCCTATACATTCAATACATACACCCTCCCCCCCAACACCTACAGTACAATAATGTGCAAAATAACTATTATCCAGATATGGATAATAGATTAATTGCCCATTATTAAAAACATTAACTAGCATATACAAATAAATAAAGTACTACTGACCTCATCAATATGAAGTGTCCGTCGCCAGCGCCTTCCTTCTCTTGCCCATACAAGACATAGCCAATACCAAGCCAATACATTGCAAGTACATTCAGATATCAATTAACCCCTTAAACACCTTATTGGATAATAACCGCAAAGGTGATTAAGGGGTTAAGCCACACAGGCCCGATACCCACCCTTCACCCATGAATTTGTACTGTGGCTTCATCATGCAACTATATATATATATATACTGTATATATATATAGAGAGACAGAGAGAAAGAGAGAGAGAGAGATATACAGTATATATATATATATACACACGTTATATACACACCCATGATAAACCAATATACAGTACAAATAAATGTAGAAGGGTTATCAAAAGCATACTGTCCTACAACCAAACACTTCTCCATACAGACACTACATTAAAATCAATTTCCTTTAAAAATCCTAACTGATCTCACAATCTATATCATCACAAACCAATGAAAAACCTCACATTCCAATATATATGATGCATAAAATCTATGCACCATATACATTCTGCAAATGAATCAACCAAGTAAACAAAAATCAAAAGCCAATACATTGCAATTACATTCAGATATCAATTAACCCCTTAAACACCTTATCAGATAATAACCGCAAAGGTGATTAAGGGGTTAAGCCACACAGGCCCGATACCCACCCTTCACCCATGAATTTGTACTGTGGCTTCATCATGCAACTATATATATATATATATACTGTATATATATACAGAGAGACAGAGAGAAAGAGAGAGAGATATATACAGTATATATATATATACACACGTTATATACACACCCACGATAAACCAATATACAGTACAAATAAATGTAGAAGGGTTATCAAAAGCATACTGTCCTACAACCAAACACTTCTCCATACAGACACTACATTAAAATCAATTTCCTTTAAAAATCCTAACTGATCTCACAATCTATATCATCACAAACCAATGAAAAACCTCACATTCCAATATAAATGATGCCTAAATATCTATGCACCATATACATTCTGCAAATTAATCAACCAAGTAAACAAAAATCAATTAGCAATCATTATTTACATCCCTAAACCTTTCACACTACATCCCGAACAATGAAACCATTAACAAATTCACGCCTAGAGCAGAACAATTAAGCCTTTGAAAAAATATAAGTACCGACAAAAATACAACCTTTACAACCAAGCCTATCCCTGACCTTCCTCAAACACACAATACAATACCAAGGAATACATCTATCTAATTTTAAAATACTTTAAACTCACAATAAAGCATAGCAGCATACACAAAATAATTTAAAACACATCTAATCCAGCTTTTAAAACATCATCATTTCTTACCCTGAATGTATACTGTATATCTCCCTAGACATATATACATACATACATACAGTGGCAAGAAATGATATACCACAAAAAAAAAATACACATGTTAAAAAACCTTTTGAAAAAATTAACAAGTTAAATAAAATACATTTCTTTAGTTAATTTACCATTACTTGCCCCCACCGATTCCCGTTGCGCAGCTTACTCACGAACCAATCCACGATCAGGAACCCATAAAATAAAAAACCATAAAATAATAAACATTAAACTAAAAATCCAAATCAATCCACGGGTCTTCTACTTGTAATCCATCTTCATCTGTATTCTTCTTTCTTCTATCTCCTTCCAGCGGGACAGGGCGGGGTCTTCTCCCCGTCTGCGGCCACGCCCTGGTCTTCTTTCTTGCCCGGAGGTCCTTCCTCCGCGGCGTCTGGCTTCAAAATGAGACGACATAGGCTTTTAAAGGCCTATGACGTCACATTTTGCGTCATGGTTCCCACGGTCCTGATTGGGCCGTGAAAACCATGTTTTTTGGCCGACAAAAAAAAAAATGATGACGTCACTTAAAGGGAATGAAAGCACAGCCAATCAGAATGGCTTTGCTTCAATTGCCTTTAAGATGACGTCATGAAAAGACACATGGCCGTGCACACATGGTACTAGAGCCAATCAGAGCGTGGGAACTTTATCCCTACTCTGATTGGCTCTGGTATACCATGTGTCAGGGGCTTGGGGGAGAAAGGATGTGAAAACCTGTCACGTGGTACGGTAGCCAATCAGAGTAGGGATGGAGTTCCCACGCTCTGATTGGCTACCGTACCACGTGACAGGTTTTCATGGACAGGTATATATATTATATTATACATTTAAAATACATTTTTATTGATAGTGTAGATGTGCAGAGGGTCTCCGGAGCTGAACCGCTGTGGTTTTAGGTCTGGGGACCCCCTGCTCCCCGAGATACAGGCCCCTTTAGGGGGTGCCGGTATCCCTCTGCTTGGGTAACAGGCCGCGGTCACGTGATCGGGACCTTTAAACCAAGCAGAGGGATACCGGCACCTCATAAAGGGGTTCTGTATCTCGGGGAGCAGGGGGTCCCCCGACCTGAAACCAGTGCGGTTCAGCTCCGGAGACCCCCTGCACATCTACACTATAAATAAAAATGTATTTCAAATGTATTTATTTATAGTCATTTATTTATTTATTTAGATTTATTTATTTATTTTTTGCGGCTGCTGTGTGTGTATTTTTTTTATTGTGGGTAGTGGGGGTGGGTGAAGGGGGTATTAGCCCCAACGGTGGCTGTTTAGAGCTTGCGGGGGGGGGTAGCGGGAGGGCTTAACCCCTTCATGACCGTAACGGTATTAACTGCTACGGCCGTGAAGGGGTTAAGTGCACCCGCAACCCCCCCGCAAGCCCTAAACTCACACCAAGGGCCAAATACCCCCCTCACCCACCCCGGCTACCCACAATAAAGCGGGCACGGTGAGTTAACCCCTTCATTGCCTTAGCGGCTATCCGCTATGGTAATGAAGCAGCATTTCTGTATTTTTAATAATATTGTGCAGGAGCAGGGGGGGTCCCTGAGCATTAATTTCTGGCTCAGGGAACCCCCTGCTCACTGTACAATATTATTAAAATACAGAAATGCTGCTTCGTTACCATAGCGCATAGCCGTTAAGGTAAAGAACGAGTGTTTATTTAAGTGTGTGTTTTATTTATACTGTACATGTGCAGAGGGTCTCCGGAGCAGAACCGCTGTGGTTTTAGGTCCGGGGACCCCCTGCTCCCCGAGATACAGGCCCCTTTAGGGGGTGCCGGTATCCCTCTGCTCTGCTTGGTTTACAGGCCGCGATCACGTGACCGGGCCCTTTAAACGCAGAGGGATACCGGCACCTCATAAAGGGGTCTGTATCTCGGGGAGCAGGGGGCCCCAAGACCTGAAACCAACGCGGTTCAGTTCCGGAGACCCCCTGCACATCTACACTATAAATAAAAATGTATTTCAAATGTATTTATTTATAGTCATTTATTTATTTAGATTTATTTATTTATTTTTTGGCAGCTGCTGTGTGTGAGTTTTTTTTATTGTGGGTAGCGGGGGTGGGTGAAGGGGATATTAGCCCCAACGGTGCATGTTTAGGGCTTGCGAGGGGGTAGCGGGAGGGCTTAACCCCTTCATGACCGTAGCGGTATTAACTGCTACGATCGTGAAGGGGTTAAGTGCACCCGCAACCCCCCCCCACAAGTCCTAAACTCACACCAAGGGCCAAATACCCCCTTCACCCACCCCCGCTACCCACAATAAAGCGGGCACGGTGGGTTAACCCCTTCATTGCCTTAGCGGCTATACGCTATGGTAATGAAGCAGCATTTATGTATTTTTAATAATATTGAGCAGGAGCAGGGGGCCCCCTGAGTTTAGATTTCTGGCTCAGGGAACCCCCTGCTCACTGTACAATATTATTAAAAATACAGAAATGCTGCTTCTTTACCATAGCGCATAGCCGCTAAGGTAAAGAACGAGTGTTTATTTATATATGTGTTTTATTTATACTGTACATGTGCAGAGGGTCTCCGGAGCAGAACCGCTGTGGTTTTAGGTCCGGGGACTCCCTGCTCCTCGAGATACAGGCCCCTTTAGGGGGTGCCGGTATCCCTCTGCTCTGCTTGGTTTACAGGCCGCGATCACGTGATCGGGACCTTTAAACGCAGAGGGATACCGGCACCTCATAAAGGGGTCTGTATCTCGGGGAGCAGGGGGTCCCGGACCTGAAACCAGTGCGGTTCAGCTCCCGAGACCCCCTGCACATCTACACTATAAATAAAAATGTATTTAAAATAATTTTTAATGTGCCGATGTTTGCGCAGAGAGAGAGCAGCGGATCTCTCTCTGCTGCAAACACATCTCGCCCCCGCCGGCCCATAGTATCATTTATGTATGTGCATATACAGTACTGTATGTGTACAGTACTGTATGTTAGGGGTTATAGGGGTTGTTGTTATACAGTATATTTATATACTGTGTATATACAGTACTGTATATATATACTGCATTACAATTCATGAATTTATGCCATCTGGTGGACACGCGAAGCATTGCAGCCTATTAAATCCTGATCATTATCATTTAACAGATCAGCCGCCCGTCAGCCAGGCATGAACCGTGGCTGGGAAGGCAAACGCAACGCGGCTTGTCAGAGGTGAGGAGCGGCGCATTCCAGGTATCTGCCAGGTACAAACTGGTTATTTGCTCGAATAAAGTGTGTCGCAGCAGTATATAACCCTGTTCATTTAATGTAATCATGTACTGTATTGTTATAACTCTGTGCCCAGGACCTACTTGAAAACAAGAAGTACATCTCAATGTATTACTTCCCGGTAAAACATTTTGATAAATAAAATTAAAAAACCTTCCATTCATACACATGCACAAAGTAATAGATATCTTTGAAACCTTGATGATGATATTATCAACTACTTGTCACAGGGAAGTCCTATGAATGTGTGCCCTAGACAGACCAGTTATATTCACAGTCTTTTAAGGGAGCCCTACTAAGAATTCAATAAACCAATAATATACACAAATTATTTTAATACATGAGGGTTTGCAATGACAAAGACCCAGCTGTTTCCCAGGCAACCTGTCAGAATCTGGTGCTAAGGAACTTTTATTATGGCCTTTACAGTTCACAGAGCAGATGATCTCTTACATTAACACATGCAGATATGTGGGGTGGGTTACCCTACTTCCTAATGCCATTTAACCCAGCTAACTTCTGGAAGGTCATCAACAATATATTCTAGCCTTCCAACCATCAACAACCAAGTAATATCACTAAGGAGATCTCTAATCCAGGGAGACACGCTGGACTGCTGGAGAGATCACACAGGGACTATCTCTCTCTGACTTAGGAGGATACTGGACCACTGTGGAGAGAAGCCTGTACTGGGACTCTTTGCCCCCCTCATAGCCAGACTGGAGGAAGCTGGGGCCCGAAGACTGAGGTTATCGTGTTTAATTCTGAAAGTGCGACTCGACACTCACAGCAGCCTCCACAGCCGGCGCTGTTCCGGTCCACATCACAAGGGCGGCTTGGAGCTGAAGTCGTGGCGGAGCAGAGACATCACCCAGCAGGGAGACCATCTGTGCCAAGGACTCGTTCCTACCAATGCGGTTTTATGCCTTGCTGTCTGTAAGTAGGGCTCCAATTTTTTCATCCCGGATGACCTGCGGTTCTCTGTATTTGTCAATGCCTTTCATGGCATAGTTCCTTTTATTAAATAGTGTTTTTAATTGTCGCTAGGACTCTTATTGTTTTGTGTGATATATAGTGTTATTACTGCTTACCTTACAGTGTTGCACTATGATCTGTGTTTGTTTGTGTTTTTTCCACTACATGGTCTGTCGAGCAAGTGTGCGGATCCCACGAGGAGTACAGGACATTCCACTGACTGTTTGGCGCCAGGTTTTCTCTTGTTTTTGTGTTTTTCTGTTAGTACTGGCAGTATCACTAGGTAGCCTACCTTCACTAGAAGTTATTATTGTAATAATTCACACTGTGTTTTACACTTTAGCGCTAGTTCACAATTTTTTTTTCACATCACTAAGGAGGATATTACTCTGACAAATCCCACTGACACATTGCAAATGCATTCAATGATTACTTTGTGGGGTGTGCTACTAACTTAGTAGCAAAACCCAACCTAAACCACAAATATGAAGCTCATTCTGTGAGTACCCCCATAGCCCCACCCTCTCCCAACACTGGTCACAATTTTCCATTTGTCCCAGTATCCGATGAGGAGATTGCACAAGTGCTCCTCAAACTAAAACGAAGCAGCCAATGTGGACCTAACTTACTGCAATCTAAGGTCCTAAGACATGGTGCCCCAGCCATTGCCAAACCAATTGCTTCCATAGCATTCTATTCGGTCTGCAGGTCATATCCCTAAGACCTGGAAAACTGCCAGAGTTGTCCCAATCTTAAAAAGTGGGGACAAAAACACTGTCTCAAACTACAGGCCAATCTCTTTTCTCCCAATACTATCCAAAGTCATGGAAAATGTGTTCACTTCCAATTAAGCGATTACTATACCAAGACAAATTTCCCTAGCCAATTCTAATCTGGCTTTTGCCCCCAAACACTGTACAGTAACTACCCTGCTAAAAGTTTGCATTGAAATCCAGTGTGGAATGGAACAGGGACAACACACTGGTGCAATATTCCTAGTTTTTGCCAAGGCTTTTGATACTGTTGATCATGTTATCTGGCTTAACAAACTCCAGAGCTCTGGAATAGGGAAGCATGCTTTAAACTTGTTTCATTCCTACCTATCAGGTAGATTCCAACATGAGTCTATCTCTAGCTCCAACCCCTTGGATATCACCCGTTCTGTTCTGGGGCCCTACTCTTCTCAGTGTTCATCAATGATCTTCCTAAAGCTTGTAAGGGAGCTTCAATACACATGTATGCAGATCACACAATCATATATGCACACAGCCATAGCCTCTCCGACCTTGAACCCATACAGTACTTCAATCTGACTTTTTGAGAGTTGAAAATTGGATTTCCCAAAACAAACTGTTTTTAAACACTGACAAGACTGTAACAATGGTATTTGGGACAACGGCTACATTTTTATTGCTTCCAATGACTGAGCTCCAGATCAGAACCAACGCTAACACCACCCTACTGTAACTCCTGTTACTAGTTTTAAATACTTGGGTATATGGTTTGACTCCCATTTAACATTTGGGATGCACATTGATAGCCTGACATCCAAACCCTATGCCAAACTAGGGGTACTTTACAGGAACAAAACCTCCCTAAGTCTGATGGTCAGAAAGCATATCACACAGCAGATGCTAATGACAATTATCGACTATGGGAACATAGTATATGGCTCGGCAACCCAAACCTACCTTGGCAAACTTGATACCCTCTACAATTCAATATGACGCTTTGTCCTCCAATGCAATTACACCACACATCCCTGTGAAATGCTCAAAGAACTAGATTGGTCATCACTTGAGTCTGGTCGCCATTTATACCTTTCCTGTCTTGCCTTCAAATATTTTCTGGGCAAGCTACCCATCTATCTGAACAAGCTCCTCACCCCTACCACATGCAGCACTTATCATCTGAGATCTGACTCCAGAAGACTGTTCATTGTCCCAACATTCAGCAAAGTATCCGGCCGCTCCTCCTTCTCTTACCGTGCACCCCAAAACTGGAACAATCTACCGGAGACTCTCACAGCCGCCACCAGTCTAAGTACTTTCAAAACTAAAGCTGTCTCCCATTTGAATCTGGTCTGTAACTGTGCATGCAATGTATTGTATATAATGTATACCCTGTACACTTATGTAACTGTATTTGTAACCATGTATTATTTGTCTTAACTCTATGCCCAGGACTTACTTGAAAACGAGAGTTAACTCTCAATGTATTACTTCGTCGTAAAACATTTAATAAATAAATAAATGTACACATAAATAATCATAGTAGTGAAGAAGAATGAGTAGTGTAGTGCGCTCTAAACCAACTATTTTAAACTACCACAGCCAGGTGCTCCAGTGATAGAAAAAAATAATAATAGGATCATAAAAAATGCAGCAGGTATATTGAGATGGCTCAAAACATCTAATAGTGCAAATTTAAGAGTATCTTTTATGATACGAAACGCGTTGGATAGGAAAGAGATTGTGTGTTTTTTATTCCATTTTACTCTACATATATATCTTGCTATTTAGTACATTAATTCCCCTTTTTGGTGCTTTTTTGCACTTATTCATTCTAAGACTGGATGGAGCAGTGCAGTGTTCCATGTCTGCAGTTTCATTGTGAGTTTGTGAATCCCTCATTGTGAAACCACGTGACCGTTGGAAACATCATACCGGGAGCGGGTGCCTTCCCTGACCGGTACAAGCTGAGAGCCGTTAGCCGGGACCGTGTGCATTCCCTATCCGGTGGTGAGTGGAGCCAGATGTGAAGTGGATCAGCTGGTCTACATTACAAACTACCGAGACGTGAACTGCCTGCACTGAAGGGCTGAGAGCGGGTGCTTTCTCTATCAGCACAGGACTGCTACTTTTGTTGACGTTACTAACAGCTACTGTACATTCACAACGCACAAGGAGCCTTTGATAACTTTGTATCGTCCCAGTGCTTTCTTATAGCACTCATTTGTTTTTCTTTTACTTCAATAAAAAATATTTTTCTATTTTGGAACATGTTTTTTTGCGCTGGTATCTTTTTCTTTATAAATAATCATAGGCAATTGCTTACAGAACTGCCGTCATATGTCTTATCAGAAAAATAAAAGTTTTTCCTTAACTGTTATATAACTTACCACTTAAAGAAGAGTCAGGATAATGTCATGATATATTGGGTATTTTTAATCCCTCTGGGGCTTAAGGGGTTAATGAGCTACAGTTTTAGGAAAATACAAATATGTGTGGTGTTTTTTCAGAAATATCTGGGCTTCACAAAGCTTGATTGAAGTTGGGTGTTTAAAGTACAGAGGGGGTTTGGTGTATGTTAATACCTAATTTGCAGGCCGAGTGTATATTGGTGGTAGAGACAGCTAGGCCTATGTCTGGAGCATTGGGTGTGAAATATAGCACCTGTGACAAACGTTCTCTACACAGGAGGCCCAGCTTCAAAGCATTTCTTGACAAGGGGTTTTATGGGGGCCAGAGGTGTGGCTACAGAAGGTATCAGAATGAGTGACCTTATTAAATTTAAGAATATCATGAGACATTCTCTGCTGAACATGCTGAAAGTAACATGTGTGTATACGTGGGACCGAGTCGCAAATAATGATTACAAACACATGACGTCTAGCAGGTACTAAGAGACAGATATTAATATCTCTCTTAATTTTAGTATTACACGATTATATTTAGTCTTATTGGGAGCGTCATGCGTGCCGGAATGTATTTATATGTCTCGCGTGCCAGTAAGTATCACTGAACTGAAGTTATTTAGATAGGAAAAGCAGTTTTTAAACTTCCTTGGGTGGGAGGAGTTTTACTCCGGGGAAGACCGTCAACCTCACCACTGATTTATGACAGGGGCTGGGTTTAGGTTGTGTTTAATGGGAAATAACTGTATTTAAGGCTGAGCAAGTGTGGTGGGGGGTAGATATCTACAGAGGAGTATTTGAGACCAGATACGGGATATTTCAATGTTTCTTACCAGCGACCTCTATGGGGAAAATCTGTCATGTGGTGAAGTATAGATTTTCTTTTATGTTTATCATTTCATTTTAAGAAGCTGTTCTGCCTTATATTGTAATAACTGTATGTTTATTTTGTAATACATTTTCTGTAATCTAAGCACTGTATTTTTATATATATTAAAATATTTAATAAGTAATGCTTTGGGCTCTGAATGAACTAATGCGCGCTCTGGAGAGAATAACTTATGAATTTGGGCACATGTTACTACAACTGATTTTGTGTTAGAGTGCATAGTGTTTCCTATAATAAACAGGGACCTGAGGCCCTGGTGGATATTTTAGTCTAAGATCTTTTATCATATCTGCATAACCTCAGGTGGTGGCAGTGGATAGATATGATTGCAATTGAGTAGGGGTTAAGACTAACTCACTGGTTCCTTGCAGAGGAGAAAGGGGGGTTGCTAGAGAAGCCTTTGTGTATTAACCCTGGTTGCATATCTAAAGTCACGTGCTCACTTGTGTGCTGTTCGTGGCGGTGGTATATTGGGACGGCTTGAGGAGAGATACAACTCATTTGAGGGACCCTTGAGGGGGTGAAGAGTGGGGCAGCTTGCGGGTTGTGTATTGATCCTTGATCCTGTAAGAGGGGATATTGTCTATTTGACGGACCTTTGCGGAGGTGGAGTGGGTGCGCTTGCGAGCGTCGTTATTAACCCTTGTCCCGTATGCAGGTTGCGTGCTAACAGGGGGTCGTACGTGACAAACACCCTAACAGGCTAACACCTCTCTACTATTGTAATGCCCTAGAGGAGGCAAAGACTTTGCCAGAGCTGACCTGCTGTTCACGGAACCTTCGGAGGAGCCGCCAGCACCGGGTTCTAGGTAGAGGAGTTGGAATTTGGTTGGGAAGTGAGAAAGATTAAAAATCCGGTTGGTGCTGTGAGCAGCGCTGGAAAGACAGAACCCTCTGAAGAGGGAAAAGAACAGCTAAAAAGAAGCATAAAGTGCTGCATCTATACAGGGACCTATATACGGTACAGTGCCTAAATATACATGTATAAATAACTAATAAATAAAATGGTCTTTTAGTTTAACATTTTGGCCAAATTGTTGTAAGCCCTTGAGCCAAACTTCACGGCAGACCACGTTTCAAGGGTCCCTACACTAATATAAATTCTTAATAACCTGTGCATTGCCAGGAAGAATGATTTATAATAAATCTGTCAATATAAGTTGCAAAAGTTCTAAGTCTGATTGAAGCTTTTATTAACCTGTACATTACCAGGAAAAGCACTCTGTAATAGATTTGTCACAATCACACTGCATGCAGGCAAGTTCCCCTGATAGTTGGAGATGCCATGGAGTGAGCTTTTAACCATTTAAATGTGGGAGGGAGTGAGCTTCAATTGGATAGGAGGTTGCCACCCTCCAAAACAGCCAAGACTAGCTGCACAAGAATTATAAAACATACAGAACACCTACAAGCTCAAATTGAACCCCCAAAATACACACAACATATATATAAGCATATAAGTTTCACAGAGGAGTGCTACTGAGCATGGCAATATGTATTTAAAACCAGAGACATAACATAAAACACAGACAAAGCTCAGTGCACATCCAGAAAAACTTATATACGGTACAGTGCCTAAATATACATGTATAAATAACTAATAAATAAAATGGTCTTTTAGTTTAACATTTTGGCCAAATTGTTGTAAGCCCTTGAGCCAAACTTCACGGCAGACCACGTTTCAAGGGTCCCTACACTAATATAAATTCTTAATAACCTGTGCATTGCCAGGAAGAATGATGTGCACTGAGCTTTGTCTGTGTTTTATGTTATGTCTCTGGTTTTAAATACATATTGCCATGCTCAGTAGCACTCCTCTGTGAAACTTATATGCTTATATATATGTTGTGGGTATTTTGGGGGTTCAATTTGAGCTTGTAGGTGTTCTGTATGTTCTATACAGGGACCAGCAGCAACGATAGTGAGATTGCAAGGGCAGAGAGAGCCAGCCTGAGAGAGGTAACGTCACTAGAGAGGCAGACAGAGAGATAAGAGGAGCACGGTGCATGGAGGAAAGTTGCGGTTACTTCAATTTCTCAGCCCAGGGAGGACAGATTACATCGGTCTATTCGGCGCTCATTGCTTGTGTTCTAGAGCCGTCCTGTGAGTAGCTTTTTAGTTTTACTCCACCGGACTGGCTCCATCAGTGTCTCATCGTTCCACATTTTATTATTTTATAGTTGTATTAAACAATTTTTATTTTCAGCTTTGCGTTTGTGTGTCTTGTCTGTGCTGGTTTGTGAGTCTATGTCTGTGAAGATTTTTTATTAGCTGTGTTGCACTAAATTCTGTGTTCTTTTCATTTCATGTTCCACATCATACGGAAGAATTTACATCAAACCGACCCAAGATTACAGGTTGTCATCATTGGGACTTGAACTATTTCATCTGGATATCCAAAAGAAACACGTATGGTACATGTATTTAAAACTTCAAAGAACAGTGAATTATTTAATCTCTCCCCAAAGATAATACATATAACTCTCACAAAGGCTTAAAGATGTTTTGCTGCGTAGACAGCTAACAATAAAGTAATACATTCTGGCCAGGTACAGTAAAGAATGGACTATTTAAGTATTAATTTGTTTGTATAGTAATCTTTGCTAATTAACTGTTTTCTGGTTTATGTGCTCATTTGTTTCTTCATTAACTTGTTCCTCAAGATTTATATATGTAGTGTATATATATTTATTTAACAAACAACCTTGTGTCGGTAGGTCTCAGAAGTATTGTTCCTCTACGTTACTGTCTATACTATTATTTCCAGTTAATAAATGGGTTCACCGTCCAAATAACCGTGGGATATTGACTCCTGCCTCTTCAGATTGCGGGTTATTGACTCTTGCCTCTCTTCATATTCTGGGTTATTGACTCCTGCCTCTCTTCAGATTCAGGATTAGTGAATCCTGCCTCTTCAGATTCCAGGTTATTGACTCCTGCCTTTCTTCAGATTCCAGCTTATTGACTCCTGCCTTTCTTCATATTCCAGGTTATTGACTCCTGCCTCTCTTCAGATTTTGTGTGGGCTGTACTCCTTGCTCTAGCAGTAGGTACAGGGAACAGCTGTTTCATTCAACCACCTTCCAGGTTACCTGACCTTAGAACTGTGACCCCTACTACTCTGCCTTCTCCAGCGATGACCCTGCAATGGTGACCTCGATCATCCTAACTTCTTCTGCCCTGACCTTGTTCCAGGACCTCACAATTCTACTCTTCAGGATTCAGATCCCAGGTACTGGTCTGTCTCTACTCTCCTCCACTGCCTAGTGGGTCTGTCTCCTGGACAGTACACAGTGACGTACGTGACCGTAACACAGCTAGAGTGGTTAACACCTGGTAGCACACTGTTACCAATAACATCATGTGGGGATAAAATGTCCTAACACCTCACGTCACCTGTAATCCGGTGTTTCACTGTAGCTAATGTAGTAGGGAGTAGGAGAGGGAGAGAGGGGAAGGCTCAAGCTACTGTCCATGAATAGGTGCCAGGGGTGAAAGGATTGGTAACGAAACAACTGTTCTTGCCTGGGCAAGAGAAAGAACCCCTATGAACAAGCACTCATAAAGTAATATAAATGGGTAATTAAAAATAACCTTTATTGTGTATAAGGGTAAAATAAGTGTAGGGAGACACACAACACAATTAAAAAGGTATTAAACAGAATACCACCCAGTCATTCTAAGTGAACTGATAGCGGTGGTGGTTGAAGGAACTTCAAAGTGACTGGCACCTGAGAAATGGTAGAAACTCAAAACGTAAATGGCGCCTCAGTGTGGTATATATATTGCAGAAAGTATAGTGTCAGTCTATGGTGTAACTAACAGACACACAACTTAAAAACCACAGCTGATTAAATAGTCGCTCGCAGAGAGTACTAGATAAATGGTGAGTAGGTAGTGGATGACTTATACCTCAAACTACCATACCAACTGTATAGCAAACTCTAAAATGGTGAAGTAATAAGTACTCAAAGAGGACTCTGGAGTAAACACAAAATAAAGGAAGTCCTTCACAGCAACGCAAGATAAAAAACATATATATATAATCACAATAGAGCTACAGTGTACACAAATAGACAGACAGGACCCCTAATGATAGCACTCTGTTTCAGTGTGATTTGGTGATTTACTTAAAATAACTTTATTAAATGACAATAACGTTAAAATATTGGGGTTTAAAACAATGATTAAATATGACCAAGTGTTACTTAATCTAATGGATATGTGTGTCCAAGAGATTGTACAGTGGTATGTTAATTTCCAGTGTTAGGATAGTTCACTGGCCCTAGTGTTCCTCATATGGAGTGAATAGGCTAGAGGTCTCTGTAGTTATACCGGCAGTTGAGACCACAGATATAGTGCCCCAGTATGATATACTAGCTGGTGCTCTTGTGTAGGACCTGTACTATGCTGTATAAGTGATGCAGCTATTAGTACATTATAGATATGATAGAGTCAGATCTAGGTCTAAGTGCACCTACTGTTGTATTACTGACGCCACCCTATATAGATGGTGGTATATAGGAGCAGGTATGTAGTGCTTAGTACATATACATCCCAGGTGTGTGATGACCGGGCTGTAGTGAATACTAGTATAGAGGATACATTACTGGTAAGTATGATGGCACTGCTGGAACTCCTGTATATGCGAATACCGAGTTATCAGCTGAGTACTGTGCCTTATAGGGTATGTGTACCGGTCAAAATTGAAAGACCTGTCCCTAATTGGTGCAGTACTCCTCATATGTGGTTATTGTCTGGCATTCCAGAGGTTAATTGCTGGTGCAGGTGCCGTTTTGCTCATGTATAATACCCTTTAAGCTTAATGCTGTGTTAAGGAAATAGCATTCAGGCTACCTGGATAGATATTGTAGTACATGGCCAGATTATTGTATGCCGTTAGAGGTGTGTGACTGCTAAATCCATTGGGTCTAATTACAGTCCTTTAATGCGCACAGGTTGAGCCACGCTGACTCTAAATCACACTGAGTCAGTGTATGTGAACTCGGGCTCCTCCGCGTGCACGTGGTCACGTGGTTGCCGACGCGCGCGTTTCGCGAGTGCTTTGTCAAGGCAGAGGTAATCAGAGGGTTTCCTATGTCTGAGAAGGCTATTTATACCTTTTGGGTTAACCTGTAATAACCCCATTAGCTGTTAGCGCATGCTCACTATGAGGCTGTTGGATAACTGAAGTTCAGACTTGCGCTATGTTTCCTTATGTATTGGACTTTGAAAATTTTTTTGCATGCTGCTTTTGGCTTATTGCTTAGGCAAATGTTAACTTTGTGTCATTCTTGTCGTTGCTTTCATTAAATTGCACTATTGTGACACCATGTGTATCTTCCTTTATTAAATGAATTCACTTGTATATATGTTTGTCTGGTTTATTAAACTTCTTTAAATGATCAAAGATGTTATTAGTAATTTATTCTATTAATAAGTAGTTTGAGTGTTTATTGAATGGCAGGATATGAGTCAGGTATTCCTCTGACCATTTTTACTTTGAGAAGAATGCAGAATTACATGTTAAAGTTCATATTACAGTTACTTGCATTCTCCTATAAACAGATGAACCTGAGAGCTTAAATGAAGGGACTATAGACAAATCCTTCATTGAGTCCTTTTGGTGCGAGTGCTCTAAGATTGTAGATCCACCGTGCTTCCTTTTGTAGGAGCACAGTGTCTATATCCCCTTTCCTCTGACCTAAGGAGAATTGGTCTATACCTGTAAAAAGTATAGAATTGATGTTTCCTTGTTGACAAGAGTTTAGATGCCTCGCCAGTGGGGTGTCCACATTGTTACGTATTGTGCCTAGATGCTCCAATACCCGCTGTTTAAATTGGCGTTTTGTTTTGCCTATGTAGATCTTCCCACATTTGCAGAGGCCTTGATATATCACGCCAAAACTCTGGCAAGTAATGAATTTCCTAACCTGAAATGTTTGTGAGTTATTCCAATTTTGGAATGTTTTGGTAGTTGTAATGTTGGGGCACGCTTTGCAGTGATGGCATGAGTAGCTTCCGTACGGTTTAGGTGGTAGCCATGATTTTGTTGGAGTTTCCGTATAGTGGCTGTGGACTAAGATGTCTTTAAGGTTTTTTGCTCTTCTGCTCCCCATTGATGGATGGGCAGGGATGACTTCCTTAATGTCCTCATCTGCCTCCAAAATATGCCAATGTTTCCAAAAGACTTCTCTGGCTAGATGCCATTGTTTATTGTAGGTGCCTACAAAACGTATCACTTTGGGTTCATTGGTTGGTATTTTGTCAGTCAGCAAATTTGAGCGTGGAGAGTATTTAGCTCTTTTATATGCTGTTTTTATACTCTTGTTACTATAACCTCTTGTTTTGAAACATTGGGTCATTGTCTTTGCCTGCGTTTCAAATTCTGCAATCGTGCTGCAGTTTCTCCTGAGTCGTAGGAATTGGCCTACTGGTATGCCCTTAATTAGAGTGTTAGGGTGATGGCTAGAGGCCTCTAGAAGGTTATTTGTAGATGTTGGTTTACGATAGACAGTTGTTTCTATCGTGCTCTCTTTCCCTCTTTTTAGTTGTAAATCCAGGAAGCAAATGGATTTATAGTCATACTCTAGAGTAAGGTGTAGGTTGAGTTTATTCTGGTTCAAAATACCAATAAATTCCTTTAGCAGCGTTGGTGTGCCCTGCCATAGCATAAACACGTCATCTATGAAACGCGTCCAAAGTACGACGTGTGACGTGTAATGTTCCATTTCTTCAGTGAAAACGTATTTGGCCTCCCACCAACCTAAGTAAAGATTCGCATAGGATGGTGCACATTTCGTGCCCATGGCGGTTCCCTGTGTTTGATGATAGATTTTGGTGTTGAATAGGAAATAGTTCCGTGTTAGGACAAACCTTAGTAATTCTATCATGAAGTCAGAGTGGGTGGAGAAATGCCTACCTCTTGTTTGTAGATAGTAGTTTGTAGCTTCGAGGCCTACATGATGGAGAATGCTGGTGTAAAGGCCTTCTACATCCAGGCTTACTAAGATAGTGTCTGGTGTAATCACTATGCCTTCAAGTCTCTGAAGGACATCTTTCGTGTCCTTCAGGTAAGACGGTAATGATGCCACGAAGGGGCTTAGAACCTGATCTATATAGCTACTGGCATTCTCGCTGACATTTCCCACCCCTGGTACAATAGGGCGGCCCGGTGGAGGCGTTTTGCGTTTATGTATCTTTGGGACACTGTGAAAACGTGGCAATTCTTGGGTTTTTATTGAATATGTAATCATACTCTCTTTGCGTTATGACTTTATTTTGGAGTCCTTTATCCAGAATGTTGCAGAGTTCTGTCAGGTAGTCTGTAGTGGGGTCCCTTAACAGGACTTCATAACAGGTTTTATCTGACAGGAGCCTCAAATTCTCAGCCTTATAGTCTGAGGTATTGAGTATAACTAGGTTCCCGCCTTTGTCTGCTGGTTTTATAGTTATAGACGTATTTGATGTTAAGGGAGATGTGGCTATGAAATGGGAGCCTTTGAACACATTGTTCAACTAATACACATATGAGGTCTCCCAAAAAGATAAACTGACAGCACTAGATAAATGCTTCAGGATACCTAAGCCTATGTGAGAGCAGAGATAGAAATAAGTACTGGATCAGTGAACCATATACTGCTACTCAAATCCTCTGTGAGGACAGCGTATGTAATTTAGGGAGAATAATTAATCCCTGAATTCATAGCTGAATTAAAAGGATGTATCTTGTAGCTTGTAATAAATAGAGTGGTACCTGAGTGGCTATGATCAAAGGACATTCCCGGGATGCGCCTCTCTAAATACAACCACAGAGCTCCACCCGGCGTGGTGTATTAATGAACACCACAGAACATTAGCTAGCCGGGTGGTCTGATTAATATCGCAGACGGAGCTCTGTCTCGATCAGCTAACTAGAGGCTGCCTGGAGACTACACTAGACGCCGCCGCCGCATCAACACATGCGCTGACGTCACAAAGGAGGCGCCCACCACCGACGATCATTTCGCATCACACTGATGCTTTCTCAAGGTGGCCACCTTGCGGTTGTATTTAGAGAGGCGCAGCCCGTGAATGTCCTTTGATCATAGCCACTCAGGTACCACTCTATTTATTACAAGCTATACTACCGAGTGGACGTGGGACAGAATACACTTACTCCACGCCGCACATACATTTTGCATACACCCAGGGTTCGGAATACGGCTGGATATATTTCCTGTATATGAGTTATGAAATTGAGCTCTAGATAGATGGCTACCAGTGTGGCACTGTGTGTACATCAACTCATCTCTATCGCTAAACAGCCTTTATTGAGCCGATCATCACGGAGTTCTGTTTGCTTTAGGAGTCAGACTCCTACCCTACCCGGTTAGTTAATGTTCTGTGGTGGTCATTAATACACCACGCCGGGTTGAGCTCTGTATACGCCATTAGATCTGTGCAGCCTGTTAATGTCCCAAGATCACAGCTACTCAGGTACCAGTTCATTTATAAACAGGTGCATTAATGTGTATATGCGGGACCTGACCTATCATCTTCATGCCACACAGACCTACTGTAAATACCTAGTGACTTATATACAGCGGGATATAGTATCTACATATGAGGGATGATGGTGTACTCCTATGCAAATACACTGGATTGCTAGTGAGCCACTGTTTCCATAATAGCTTCCTGACAAGCCGTTTAGGTATTATCTCCATTTCCATACCTTACATACTAGTCGTGTATATCTAACGACCAATTTGTAGGTATCTATATCCTATCCACTGTACCTGATACAGTACATCCTTTATAATTCAGCTATGAATTCAGGGATTAATTATTCTCCCTAAATTACATACACTGTCCTCACAGAGGATTTGAGTAGCAGTATACGGTTCACTGATCCAGTACTTATTTCTATCTCTGCTCTCACATAGGCTTAGGTATCCTGAAGAATTTATCTAGTGCTGTCAGTTTATCTTTTTGGGAGACCTCATCTGTGTATTAGTTGAACAATGTGTTCAAAGGCTCCCATTTCATAGCCACATCTCCCTAGCTACACTGTAGCTCTATTGTGATTATATATATATGTTTTTTATCTTGCGTTGCTGTGAAGGACTTCCTTTATTTTGTGTTTACTCCAGAGTCCTCTTTGAGTACTTATTACTTCACCATTTTAGAGTTTGCTATACAGTTGGTATGGTAGTTTGAGGTATAAGTCATCCACTACCTACTCACCATTTATCTAGTACTCTCTGCGAGCGACTATTTAATCAGCTGTGGTTTCTAAGTTGTGTGTCTGTTAGTTACACCATAGACTGACACTATACTTTCTGCAATATATATACCACACTGAGGCGCCATTTACGTTTTGAGTTTATACCATTTCTCAGGTGCCAGTCACTTGGAAGTTCCTTCAACCACTACCGCTATCAGTTCACTTAGAATGACTGGGTGGTATTCTGTTTAATACCTTTTTAATTGTGTTGTGTGTCTCCCTACACTTATTTTACCCTTATACACAATAAAGGTTATTTTTAATTACCCATTTATATTACTTTATGAGTGCTTGTTCATAGGGGTTCTTTCTCTTGCCCAGGGAAGAACAGTTGTTTCTTTACTGTAGCTAATGCAATGATAATTGGGTACCTTGTTACTAGCCATCAAAAGCAGGTATTTGGGTGAAAAAATGTAGATGTAGACTAATATTGATGGCAGGTATCCCAAATTCACTAAAACACACATCACACACACACACACACACACGTTGAAATACACATACTGCCACACGTAGTCACACAGAGATATAACTCTTTGATCCTTCTTTGCTGATGAGTCAACACACTTTCAAACAGACGTGATCATTGCAGTTACCACGTGGGCAAATAATCGCAGCATGATGGCTCTTCCAGTGAACAGGGGCATTAGGCAGGGCAAATATTTAATAAGCAAGAAATGTTGCCAGAGAGGCCATGAAAATAAATATAATAAACTAGGGGTGCTCAACTCAGTCCTCAAGAGCTGCCAACAGGTCAGGTTTTCAGGATAACCCTGCTTCAGCATAGGTGGATCAATCAGTGGCTCAAGCAAGCTTGCCCCTCAGGGGGTGTCAGTAGGAAAAGTTGAGGAGGAGTAACATGGTTCACAGATTATAATGAGATGTATCACATTCTGCATCTCTGCCCCAGCTTGCACCTTGGGGAGAGTCAGTAGGAGGAGTTGTGGAGGAGTTACATGGTGCACAGATTATAATGAGTATCACATTCTGCGTCTCTATGCCACACTCTTTTCCCCTTTTATTTGACCCCCCCAAATCCTCCACAGCTGAAGCAGTGCAAGTCAAACATCGTGCTGAAGAAACTCTTTCAAAGTAGATGAGGTTAATGAAAGACATATGTCTTCCATATGATCCCAGGCGGGATTGCTGCTTTAGATATTGTGACGCGGGGGCGTCCAGGCACTAGTTATGGGGTTCAGGAACATTTACACACACATACACACACACACACACACGTACCAAGGACTAATTGTAGTATAATGTAATACAATAAATAAACTAATGTCAAAAACGAATGTTGTTCTTACTAGGAATTTATTCATTTTTTTTATTTTTAAAAAGAGGGTCTGGGGGCGGGACCAGGGGCGGGGCTAGGTGGTGAGTAGATTTTTTGTTCAGCGAGTAGATTTTTGGGTGATTTGTCGAACACTGTATGTATATATATATACCACTCGTGAGGAAGCCTTAGTGGGCGAAACGCGTTAGTGGGCTAATTTTAATTTTTGCTGCTGCTGACCCTGCCTGCCTATGCTTTATTTTGGACTATCATAATGTCCTACATGTATGGACTTTATCAGTGGAATGTGCTGTGCTGATTCATGATTGCAGTACCATTACACCAAGGAGCTGAGTATCATTTTTATCCCATTTCCCTTTTTCCCATTTGCTTTCATTTATGTATTTGGGTCACTAAATGAACTCATCTATAGGTCTCCCTTGCTACAGTATCACCTGAGTGGCAATAGGTTTATATTTTGCTATTGACATTCTTACTGCCATTAGTACAGCACTGATGTTGTTTTTTGTGTATTTTTGCATGGTTATCTTTGTAGACCTATGATGTCTTTAAGCCTATTATACACATGGTGACCGGCCGGTCTGTATTGCTTCATTGCGGGAATTTCTGTTCCCTCAGTGAGCGAGTAATTTAAGGGCATCATCTTCCATATTTTTGGGTCTATTATATTGTGTTTTAGTATATTTCTTTGTTTTTTGTCCACTTATTTTCCTTATTTTTAGTCAGGCAGGCTCTTCGGTTAGTTGTTTGTATGTCTGTTATTTTTTTGATTTAATTAAAGTACCTTTTCTATTTTTGCAAACATTTGTCTGAGTGCTCCTTTAGAGGTTTTCTTTTTCTGTGCTAACATATATATATATATATATATATATATATATATATATATATATATATATATATATATATATATATATATATACATAATTCATTTTTTTTATTATTATTTTTTTATAACAGATAGTGGACTGTAGTATCTATGCCTAAGAATTTAAATATAGACATCCATCAGATAAGATTGTGATCAATAAATATACTGTATATATAATTTTTTATTTTATTATTAAGACCAGCCGGTAAGGGTGTGAACTTTGATACAATTGAAACCGATTGGAACAGTTAACTATTATCTTTTCTGAGAGAGTAGAACTGGAGTCAGTCCAGATGGAGGAGCTTGGTAGAATATATTTATTATAAGTCAACATATAAGGGTAACGTATAAGAACTATTAACTGGACGAATGTCACTGGTACTGCAAGACAAATTAACTATATGCACCCCTTCCTTGTGGAACTCCCTCACACTCGATAAACACCAAGCACCTCCTCTCCCACTTTTAAATCAAACCTTAAATCTCACCTCCTAAATTAAGCATTTTAATAGCTTGTACTCATGGCTATTGTCCCACACCCACGGTCACTCCTACCAACCATAGTGGCCAAGCACTGCAATCTACTGCACTTATTCCCTCACGTACTGCCTCTGTAAGTCTCCCAACATACCACTTAAAGTGTAAGCTCTCCGAGGCAGGGATTTCCTTTCCTATTGTCTGAATTTTATGTTGCACTAATTGTAATAAATTCCCTGTACTGTATTGTCTCTTTCGTAAAGTGCTGAATACACGGTGGACCCTGTGTGTGGGTGTGTGTATATATTTCTATCTGTGAGAAAGAGTAGGGAACATGTCAGATGGTACAGTAGCCCCTCTCTCTATTACAAGAGTAGCAGAATAAAATTAGATTTACAATGTATATATTTTATTTTTAGAAAACCTCCACAAATAAGGGTATGTTAGTGGTAGTTATGGTTCAGTTGTTCTACCCAACTAGATCTGATTGACTGGTTTACAGATAGACAGGAGACCAAGTGATATGGTGATGAGAACCCCCAAGATCAAATCTTTCTGAATCAGTGTCGGTTGTCTCTTCTTAATACTAAATCCAGTAATCAAACCAGTCAAAATTCAATATTATTTAGATAATTATTATTTATTTCATGCCTCTCGGCTTCCTTCCCCAGCTGACGCAGGTACCAAATGGCGCCAAGAGGAGGGTGATGGCTATATTAGGAAGGGGGATGGAGAAAAATATTAGTTCCCTGGTTTAAATTTTAGCTGGGAATCCCGAAATTACGCTGGTGTCATCTTGCACAGCTCTAGTTATTACTGAGCTTTAATACTAAAATACTGTGATTACATCATGCAGATTCTGCATCTAATGATTGATTGTGGAGGATGTACAGAACAAGTAAGTTAAAGAGCTGGGGGAGAAGGTTCATAGTGGTGTATGGAGGCCGCTATGAAAAGGGGAACACGCAGAACTGTAGTAGATGTCACATAGATATGGCTGCACCGTGACGTTACCTCCAAGTTCATACTCTAGGGACTTCCAGTTAATCACATTACCACCATTGTCAGTATAATAAGAAACAGTAGCAATGTTCTTTTCGGTCAATACTTCATCATACATGTGAACATCCCTGATCTCTCCCACAAAAGAGATTTTAGCTTGAACCTTATCATCAACCTTAAACTGCCCAATCACAATGATGGGGTTTTCAGAAATGTGGTACCCTTTTTGGAACACTTTTCTTGGGTACGGCTTGCCATTGACCCATGCCTGCACTACACCAGTGGAAGAGTCCCAGCTCACACAGATGTTCTTCCATTCAGGAGTATAATTTCCGGCTATATGAATAGACAGGTCTTGGGGGCCCGCTGAGAGTAATAATGCATTGACTGGGTTAGGATAAAAGAACAGGTGAAAGTCATTATCTCCGGACGGTGTGGCCAGGGAGAACAGGGAATGGGAGTGAGTCCGATCTGTGTAGGATCGCAGGCAGACTGTGAAACGTTCAAAGGGGCCGCTCTTTGCTGGCATCAGACGCACGTATGATTGAGGTGACTTTCTGGGGAAAAGGAACACTTTGTCTGTCATATCTGTATGGGAAGAGGACAAACATGGAATACAATGTTAAAATAAATGGTATAGACACTTTGGGGCATATTTACTAAACACTGATATTTTACACCTTCTTGCTTCAGAAGTTACCTTTGGCCCATTCATTGATCGGTTCGTTTAATTATTTGGGCTGTATTATATCTCTTTAAAATTTACGCGCAACCAAATTTTGAAAAGTGTAAAAATACCTCGACGATGGGGGGAGCCAGTCTTCATCATAAAGGTGAAGTCCTACAGGTTACCCCTGAAAAACGTGGGTCCCCGGTAGCTTAGCAGCACCATAAACACTCTATGTATTATATCCTTAATATATTTCAATAATCCTGGGATTTCGGGAGTGGGAGTTTAATGGTGAGTATTTGGGTAAAAATGTATTTAAAACATGTGTGCAAGGTTGGGGGGCAAAGATACCTGTTGTCCCCCCATTTTACCTGCCGACTGCATCTGGTCTGCGGGTACGCGTTTGTACGTTGTCCCTGTTATATTTTCCCTTTAAAATATTGTATTTCCCACCCGCCATGCTTAGTGTAATAATTGTATTCGCAAGCCCAGGTTAGAGTAAAAAAGAGGTTCTTTAAAATGTATATTCATCTCTATACAGACAGTGCTGGTAATCCGATATGCAGCCAAGATGTCTCCATAGAGATGTGAGATCAAAGAGGAGAAGGGAAGTCGAGAGGAGTCAGAATGTTTGGTGAATGGGGAAGGGCGGAGTACCGGGTCTGGAGACTCTTTGTTCTCCCAGACTCGGGGAGCCTAACCAGGGAAAGGTATGGGGCTGGCAAGGGGAATCCGTTGCTGGTAGGCACGGTTCCCATTGGCCAGTTCGAATTTCCCGCTTGCCAGCATTTGGAGCCCCTTGACACCCCCACCCCCCTCTTCTGCCATGTACAGCAAGACGAGCCTCCAGCTCTGATTGGCTGCTGCAATTACGATCCGGTCTCTGATTGGACAACTGTCCCTCTTCCATGTTGAACATAGGGACTGCGAGGTCTAAGTATGGGGACTGGCCGATCAGAGAACCAGACTATTTTGAGACTTGGTCCGGTGAAGCGCTGGTGGACTTTTCAAAAGTGCTTTGCTCTGAATAGCAAAGCACTTGGCATGTTGCCGGAGAAGCCTGCCTAGCTGAGGACAAGTTCTCAGATCGCGGCCAAGTTCTAACTTTCATCCAAGTCGCGGTCAGCGGGGAAAGCAGGTATCTCTCCCAAAAAGAGTACCGTGGTGTTCCTGGACGTGGAGCGGACAGGATAAGCCTCCTGAAGCAGGCGCCCTGCATCTAGTGGGACTAGAGAATCTCCCCCAGATCCACAGTGTGTATAACTTTTGTGTTTCATTGTGCGTCTGCTGGTTTTACCAGAATAAACCCCATTTTACTCCACTACCTTGTCCGGCCTAGTAAATTGATACCGGAAGGTAAAAAGTGTTAAAAGTTCTGGTCTCCAGTGACACACAGAATGTGCTGTTTTTGCAAAGGACAAAATAAGAATCCAGTAGCAATTTCAAACTGGCCGTGATCATGGGCAAGATGCATCGGCCCCAAAGTACTCTGTGGGGCTATTCAATAATTCCCCTTCTAGCACCAGAGCTCTCCTGGTGGCCCATTGATTTAAATGAGCCATAAGATATCTGGTGACTCAAGGTGCAATGTGGGAAAGCATCACTTAGTAAATATGGGCCGTAACCTTTCCAGCTGACAATGTGAGAGGCAGACATGATATGAAACAGGCATTCATCAGGAGAAGGCTCGCCCTAATACAGGGGTATTCCTGTGCTAACCAGCACGGCCTCACTTGCCCGATCCATGTGCGAGCTAATAAAGAAGAAGATAGATTTGGGATTGGAAGCTACCTGTCTGAGCTAGAATTCCAGAAACACCTGCATGGAGGAGCAGCAAACCCAGCATCCTCCCCATGTCCTCGGAATAATGAGACCTATGAAAGGAAACACATTGATTATTTGTCCTATGTTGCGGAACACAGTAAGTTTTGAAATAGTAGCTTTCAGACTGTTTGGCATTCTTTTTTAAATTCTTATCTTCTATCTTTTTCAACGGTAGTTGCTATTAACTGCCCCATTGAATAGATGTTGCTGTTTTACTATACAGTATGATCAAATGTAATATTTCCATTTCCAGTTTACACTGGCGACACACTTTATTCGAGCTCGGCTAGTCCCACGAATTCGGGTATACCCGGGTGTATTGAGGTTTGTGACTGTTTTCTGCCCGAGTGCATTGGGTTATTTTCCAGGCAGGGATTGAAGCATTTTATTCCCGATGGCTGCAATACTGCACAGTATATATATATATACTGCATTACAATTCATGAATTTATGCCATCTGGTAGACACGCGAAGCATTGCAGCCTATTAAATCCTAATCATTATCATTTAACAGATCAGCCGCCCGTCAGCCAGGCATGAACCCAGGCTGGGAAGGCAAACGCAACGGGGCTTGTCAGAGGTGAGGAGCGGCGCATTCCAGGTATCTGCCAGGTACATACTGGGTATTTGCTCGAATAAAGTGTGTCGGTGCAGTATCTACTAAATGTTTTATACATTTTTGTGACACATCTGACTTGGAGGTCACATCAACCTAATTGGGCATCATATATTTAACGTCACAATGAACCCCTACTCTGAAGAGAACATATGTATTTTTTCAACCTCATCTACTCTGTAACTATGAAACAATGAACCCCTACTCTGAGAGATACAATCTAATATAGATACTGGAGGCAGATAAGCAGACGCCCCCAAATACCTGGGAACAGACACTGGGATTCAATCCAGGTTCTCTGTTCCCAGTATTAAATTACCCCTATACCTCTCCAGTGTTACATCTTCAAATTTGAGACAAACAAACACATTATAGAGATATAAAGTTTCCAAACCTAATATCATTTCAATGGCACATTAAGAATACTCTGCAAAGCAGAACTCTGATTGATTATTTTCTACAGTATAGTCATTTATAGTAAGCCCCGCTATTTTTATTGTTTGGTAGAAATTCTATAATTTGAGGGTTTTCTTAGGAACTGCTGCTATGGAGAATTCCTGTGCTAGGAATAAGGACGCGTTACTTGACTAGGCCAAAGCGAAAATTCACTAAAAAGTGAAGCAAACGGGAAAAGAGAACCTTGTAGTGGCAAAAAAAAGGTGAAATAGACACTTGGGAGGAATGGCTGCTTGTGTGCGGGGTTTTTTTTAAAGTATTTTTTTTATTGCGGAAAGTTTCATGTGTTTGATATAGAAAGGAAAATATTTCATGTTACATCCAGATTCATTGGGCGTGGCTTTAAAAAAAATGGTTCAAACTAACTTTTGTGGTTTTTCAAAGAAATAAAAAAGTTTGGGGAGACGGAAAGGGCAAAAATTTAGTAAGCACAAACTTTTGCCCATTTGCCCACACAGTAATAGACAGTGATACTCAGACAGACACACAGTAATACACACGGATACTAAGACACATACACAATAATACACACGGATACTCATAAAGACACACAGTAATACACACTGATACTCAGACAGACACATTGTATACACACTGATACACAGTAATACACAGTGATACTCAGACAGACACAAAGTAATACACACTGATACTCAGGCAGACACACAGTAATGCACACTGATACTAAGACACATACACAGTAATACACACGGATACTCATAAAGACACACAGTAATACGCACTGATACTCAGACAGACACATCGTGTACATACTGATAGACAGACACACAGCAATACATACTGATACTAAGACAGATACACAGTAATACACAGTGATATTCAGACAGGCACACAGTAATACACAATAATACTCAAGACAGACACAATAATACACAGTGATAGACAGACACACAGGAATATACACTGATACTCAGACAGACACACAATACTGTATACACACACATTTACAGACACTGATACACAAAGGCACAGTTGAGACATAGGCATACTGATATATACTGATCTGTACATGCATACTCACACAGATACACATAGCCACACACATGCTTATATATTGTTATATACTGTATACTGCTTATACTGTAATGCTCAGAGTTTTTGCTTACATGGCAATGTTACTGTATGTGTATAGAGGCATATTCACCCTATTGCTTTGTCAATGTATCGGGATACTTAGCCCCTGTCCTGCCCTGTGTGCATCAGAGATTTGGGAGCCAGGGAGAAGTTAGGCAACTTGCATGTTATAATGGGATCTAGAGGTGTAAATATATAACCTCTTCACTGCTGGAGGGGCCAGCACGACATTGCATTGAAGTTGATATTAGATCAATAAATATTTATAAGGGGATTATTTATTAAACTGCAATAGTGCTGATGAGGGAACTGGTTAACACAACCTCCCATTAAGTGCCCCAATCTGTATTATCCCAATTTAATAAATAACCCTGATAACTCCATTGACAGCCAATTACGTCTGGTATTGGATAATAGTTTACCTTAGTCTGTCTCAGAACTGCAAAAGAAGCCCGTTCCCTCTTGTTCTCTTCCAGTTATTGTCTTGAGTGGATGAGAGGTACCGTATTTTGCTGTGATATTTATAGGAATGTGATGTTTGGACTTTAGCCAATCAGGGGGGCAAGTGAAGGAACATCATTTATTCCTACATCTGTTGACACAGAGCTAGCTAATAAAACAAGACAATACATATCATGCACCCAGCTTACCAATGCCAAGCAACTATACTTTAATGATCATATGTCCACCCCTTTGCCTTCTCCATCAGTAACCACCCCCCATCACCCCACTGAGGGGAGACACAGCTTTTCATTTGCCTGCGCTGTACCTGGAAAATGGCACGTTGGCATGTTTGCCCAGGTGAACAAGAGCTCCATATACCCATTGTTTAGACTTTAATATGCTTACTTAACTGGACTTTTTATTGGAGTACGTGACTATGGAAGGGGGAAGGAGGTGGCCAATGGCCAATGTCTCTTATGGGGGCGACATCCTATGCTGTCATCTTTCCCTTCTAAATGGTTGTATGGCCCCTATTTTCCCTTCCCCTTTAGTGCCCACCTCCAGCACCCCATGAAGGAGACAAACAGTATTTGGATTTGGCAAAAATTAGGTCACAGTTTTATTGAAAAACGTATACCAGTAAAACCAGCCAGCCCAATATTTTCAAGAATTGTTATTTTGAATTTAGGTGAATGATTGAAAAGAGATATTTGTGCAGCTAGTCTCCCATCTTCCAACGCCAACTAACTAGCATGAGGCCGGGTCTGAGGGGTTATCATGCGGTTTAAAGCTCCATCCAGCTGCCCCGCCCAAGAAGCACTTATGACTTGCCCCATTCCAGCAAGGCTGGTTCCAAGTCCTAATTGGAGGACTGAACAGGTAGCTGCAAAGGGTAAAAACTGTTCTGAGTTGGCCTGGAATACACACATTCAAATGAATCTCTTAATTGATACTGATGCGCTCCCAAACTGAAGTCCTGAATTAAATATGTCCAGTCCTATCTCAGATAGATAGATGGGCACCCAAGTCTCTGTAAAGTGTGCTTAAATAGTACCTGGCAGTATGGACCAGGAGCAAATAAAAAAAACTGGGGAGGTGGAAGTCCAATGCATATAGGATGTACATCTGTGCAAAAGGGCAATGTATGAATGCATTATGTCTAACATTCTTATCGGTCTTCCATCAGGCAAAAGCGTTAGGCTACAGGCCTGGTGTTTACTGCTGCACGCACACCTGGCGGCGCGTACACAGATAAAAGCTGTGGTCTTGTAAGGGAGTGATGGGATGCACAGGGGCGTGGCCATGAAGGGGGGTTGCGGCCATGACGGGGCATATCTACCCTAAAATTGGCTGCCTGCCGACCACATGATCGAGTCGCTGCATGGAAATACAAAATTCTTGTCTTTCCTGCAAGCGGACGCGCTAGCATGATATGTGAGCGCTCACACACATCTACTGGGGCCTGCCCGATAGAGGGCTGTACCTGGTGTGTCGCGCACGGCCGTCGTGCATCACGCTGTGACCACTGGGGGCCTAGCCTTAGAACCCGGGAACTGTGGATAGTGTCCACTCATTCTTTCATTGGCAACGCGAAAGAGCAAGGAAACAGTGGTGCATCCCACAACAGGGTTTGGAGAAAGAATTTTCTTGGGAACCGAGGCATGTGCTGGAATGATCTACTACAAGCACTGGTGAATGGGCAAACACAATGTTATCCTGCTGCATCAGGGGGGAATGACCTTGGCCAAAGCAAAGTGTTAGATCTAATCTATCAGATGCAGGCAGACTATGTCTTCATAAAAGCTCTGTGGAATAATGTCTTGGTCATCTGGTTAGAGATGATATAGAGGGGGTCAAGAAATTGGATGGGATGGAGAAAGTGAGGAGGAAGGTCCATGGGCAAATTCATCCTCTCTTGCGGAGGGAATATACTGAAACATAGAGAGATCAGGCCAAAGGACGGCAGTTGGCACCAAAGTGACGGTGGTAACCTGTCAGGGAAGGGGATCGATGTATTCCTAAGCAACATCAAAGGGATCTTACACGAATAGACAAGGGGTCTTTCGTTTCTCATTGGGAAGGGTCACAGCTTTGGGGTGGGTGTGTCAGACCCCAGATCCAGGGTAATTGGTTCCTGGTTGTGGGTAGCTGAACTGCAACATCAGCCAAGCTCAGGGATGCACAGAACAGGTGAATATGTGGGCGCTGACTATACGGTAGAGTCTGGATAGAGCCCCAAGAACAGATTGGCAGGCTTGAGGCACCGGCTGTATGCCTGACCTGGCTATATTCAATCAACAGTGTGGGAAGGCTTGGTGCCAGCTGTACGCTGGGCCTAAGCTGCCAGTGGCGGGTATGTGGAGTTTAGAGTTGCGTGAGCAGGAGGGGTGAAGGATGACTAATAAAGATCTCCCCACCTTTATGGCGAGGGGGGGGGTGCATGAAGGCAACAGTCATCCAACAGGGGGGGAGCCTTTTTCATAAAGAGGGGATGCCCAAGCTACATCCATGAGGAGGGAGAAGATGTGTGCCACCTGAGAGTGGGGGGTAGAGAAGGATGATGGTTGCATGCTAAACGGCACCTTGCATCTGTTCAGGAATCCTCTGCAAGCCGAGGGGAGCCCTCCATAGCAGACAGGAGTAGGGATCCAGGGTTCCTTTAAGACCACAGTTAGTGGTGCAACTTCACCACCTAAAGGCGTGGGTGTAGACAGAGCTACCCTGGGGATACTGAGGTTTCTGCACAAGGTCTGCAGTGTAGAGAAGATTGAGTCAGTTTTTTATTCAACATAGCCAAGCGGGTAGCATGGGCTCCCATGAGTTGGCACCCAATGGGTCACGACATTTGCTACCTCTGCAGGGTCAATTGCATGGCTCATGCAATGTGTAATGTTGCTGACTTCAAAACAGGATACGGACCCCCAGGGCAGAGGTAGGGAGTAATACACCGACTGAGATGCAGGGATAGTCAGGTCCGGTTCCATGGTCAAGGCAGGTGGCAGGCAGGGGTAGTCAGGTCCAGTTCCGTGGTCGAGGCAGGCAGCAGGCAGGGGTAGTCAGGTCCAAGCAGAAGTTCAAGCACATGCAGGCAATCACAGGAACGAAAGCAGAGCTCAAGCAGGAACAGGGAACCGAGTACTCATAATCCTGGCAGAGGTCAAGGCTGGCGGCAAAGGTGCAAAGTCAGGATAAAGGCTGGGGTCAAGGCAGGCAACACAGGAGCGGTGGTCAGGGTCGCAGGCTGGGGTCGGCACCAGGGAATCCAAAGGAACAAGGAAAGCTCAGGAACAGGGAAGGAACAGGGCAGGCATATGAACTCAAGGGGCCCAGGAACACATAGGAAAGCATACTATGCTGGAGCCAGGGCGGGGAGTCACTGACTTCTATTTAAGCTCTGGAACAGGTGCAGCCAGTTACCAAGTCCAGGAAGAGATTGTCCAGGAACCAAGATGGCCACAACAGTGACATAAGGGCAAGTTCCAGCAGAACCGTGGACTTGAACCCTTACATGCACATGGTCATTCATTTTTTGAACAGCATTCATTTTTTCAGTATACACATTTTTATTAAATCAGTCGATTGTTGCCAGATCATAATTTCTGCTCACACTCAGCCCATGATATTAACAATTACAAGTCTGTTTATCCATAGAAAGCAATACATCTTTAGTTATCACAGAGCTTTAACACTAAATACTGTGAGTACACCATGCAGATTCTGCGTGTAATTAGTGATTGTGCAGGGTTACAGCATGTGATATGAAGTATAATCTCTCTTTGCGGAACATTGCACCTGAGGAAGAGGGATCCCCCGAAACGTTGGTGCAATCAAATGATATCTGCAATAAAAATAGAAACATGATTTAAACTCAACCTCTGTTGTTGGAGTAATGTGAATGTGCAGCAAACAGAGCTTATACTTCTTGCCACTATTTGAATTTATGGCGGCCGTGAGGTCGCTGCCATTTTCCTTAATCCAGTCCCAGTATACAGCATCTCTAATATACTTGTAGCCCATGTGCCCCCCCCCCCCCAGCCCCCAGAAACAGATCGTGCCTCTAAGGTGTATTGAGGGCGGCTACATGTATTATGGTGGTGCATACCTGCTTGGAACAGGAGGGCCTGAGTCTCCCGCGGTGGTATGGGGGATAACATGGCCTGGCTTCTTGGGTATATGCCTCCATCTTCTTTAGCAACGGTGCAGCGCCTCCATCTTCTGACGAGACCTATAGGGATAGGTTAAGATCCTCCCAGAAGAAGCCCTGGTCCCAGGGCGAGCGATCTTAGACTCACACACACAGTCTCTTTATAAAAGCAGCAATGGTCTTTATTGTCCTTCACAAGGATACAGCAACACTTCATGCACAGTGGCACATGGCAGTTCATATACAGCAGTGCACTCCAAATGTATAATTGCAGGCCTTTCCTCCTCTCCTCTCCTCCAGGCTGTACCCTAGCAGGATGGGCTGGTTAGGGGCTTCAGTACCCCAACCCCCACCTCCAGGATATACTCTCTGGGTGAGGGTAGATGTCCACCTCTATAGTTCTGTCCACTCTACTCAGAAGGGCTCTGAGTATCTCTTCCAAGCACCGTTCTCACTCTAAGCATGGCTTCTCCTGTCACCACACGGAACTGCCACTCTGCTCTCCAGATTCTGACACATCAGCCAGACACTCCTACTCTCTACTGACTCAACTCCAACAGACTTAACTCTCCAACCGCTCTAACAGAACTGAACTACACACACACAGGACAGCCCACTAAATAGATACAGCCCTGCCCCTTGTGATGTCAGCAGAACCTGCCCTCTGTCTCAGGCCTGCTACAGAGTCAGGGGCCTACCTCTATCACTCCAGGCAGGGCTTGGTGAGGGGGGAAAACCCATGGTTACTACTGGTGCCTGCCCTTACTAGGGCTTACTCCAGTAGGAGAAGGATAAGTAGCCCGCTTTTACTTACAGGGGCTACATACTTTACAGACAAGGAGAGCAGCAAGACCGCCAGTGATACAGATAGAGAAAATCAGATAGTGAACTCTTTGAATAGAAATACAATAATTATTTGTCGTGCTGTGCAGCACAAAGTAGCATTAAAACAGTAGATATCTGGCTTTTTGCATGGGAAAGCCCTTAGCTTGTCTTGTTTGATAAAGGTTTTCTACAGAAGAACTATTTAACATACAGGTGTGCCGACAAGTATTCTAAAACTTGCTTTAAACTTGGCTTGGAAAATCTGGGGCAATCACCAACAAGATCCAGGTACATGCTGGGTACATGCTGGGTACATGCTGCAAACATTTTGGTGACATTTCTGCAGAGACTAATGGCCCATCGGATTAACACAGCAGGGGTCCCTGGCAGTCACATTCAGTTTGAATGGAACTGCCAGGGACCCCCGCTGATAATCCGATAGGCCATTAGTCTGTCTGCAGAAATGTCACCGAAATGTTGCAGCATGTACCCAGCATGTACCTGAGTCTTGTTGGTGATTGCCCCAGATTTGTTTTAGAATACTCGTCGGCACTACAGTATGGTACTGTTTGATAGATGTTGTTTGACTGTATGTTCAAATTAAATATTTTTTTTTTTAAGAATAAAGTTGCATCTGTAACATTTATCATGCTTTATACATTTTATGTGACACATCAGGCTTGGGTTATCATGTCACCTTAATTAGGAATCCCTACTGTTAATTTTCACACCAGGCAGCCTGTTTTTACCTCATCTTATTTCACACATGTCTTCATCTACTGTAACCCGATATCCCACTTATATAGACTGTATATAATATTGTGCTCCTGTATTTCTGCCATACCCGATGAAGGACCCTGAGAGGTTCGAAAGCTTGTAACATGTCATCTACTTGTTGATCCACTAAAAGGCATCATACTCCCTACTCCCTACTCCCTCAATAGTACTGTAATTAGGAATCACAAATGTAAGGTGTACAACTGGTATTGTATACTAGATGTCTTCCCTCAGTGCGTCTTAGAACGACAAAGATTCCTCTTCTCTGTTATTTCGCTGTCTCTTTCTCTTCCAGTTATTGTCTTGAGTGGATGAGAGGTACCATATGTTGCTGTAATATTTATATGAATGGGTTGTTTGTGTAATCCTCCTTGCCCAGCCCTGAAGGAGTTTAAATCAAATTGGATATATACATGGCTATGCTCAGTCTCTCATACCTGTGCAGGGTGTTGGGTTGCAGAGACTTGGCGTGGATATGCAGATAGAATAAAGATGGGCGCCAGGAACATTATTAGTACAAAAAGAGCTTTATACAACATCCGTTTATAAGGATCACCATACAAGGACAGAATTCACACTACACATGTTAACTGGTGGCAAATCATAAAGTTGCTCTGTGCTTTTCCCCCTGGTAACTCTTACTTCTATACTGGAGAGGTACTCATGCTTGTTTCCCCTAGTGTTGGTTACATTGGCAATCTCCTGCATCGTGTTTAAAGTGCCCCATCTCAAGTAGGCCCCCATTTGGAATACACTGCACTCTGGGATCAGTATCCTGTTACTGTGTACTGAATACCTAGTCCATGCATATTGGATTGGGAGCTAACTAGGGACCTTCCATATGGGCCGATCTCATTTATGCTCCAGAGTTACTACTCCGAGAACTCTTGCTAAGAACATGCTTACTACTCTTCCAGCATGAGAACAATCTTGGACAATTACTACATTACTATAGACACAAACTATATAGGGCATGTTCCTTAACTGAAAATAATAAACAGGGACAGGGCACTCTTGATATATATAACTGTACACTTAAAAATATTTACAGGACTCACGGTGATGCCCTCTACCTGAACTCAGTGGAACGTGTTTGTAGAACATTGGGTGGATCTCTATATACCCTTCTATCTTCCTAGGGCAGGGGTCTCCAAACCTGTCCTCAAGAGCCGCACACAGGCCAGCTTTTATAGATATCCCTGTTTCAGCACAGGTGGCTCAATCGGTGCCTCAGTGCTTGACTAAGCCACTGATTGAGCCACCTGTGCTGAAACAGGGATATCCATAAAAGCTGGCCTGTGTGCGGCTCTTGAGGACAGGTTTGGAGACCCCTGTCCTAGGGTAACATCACTGGTTACGATATCCAAGGGATGGACAATCCATTCTACAGTCATCGGGCATCACATGATAGGGAGGGGCAATACCAGAGTGATCCCACCTGGTTAACCCATTAAGACTGTTAACCCCTTACATAACTTGTAATCCCCAGAGGGGGAACACATTTGGAATTTAACCAAAAGAGCTGAGTGAACACCATGTATTCCTACTTCTGCTGACAGAGCCCTAGCTAATAAAAACAGACCATTTCTAGGCAGTTTATTCCACCCAGCGGTTCCTAACCAAACAACTCCACATTATTCCTAAGAAAAAGTTACCCTTTTTACAAATAAACATATCAAATGTCCTTATGTGTGTGTAACCCACCTCCTCATTGGGTATGGTTATCGATGGGTTCATTTTATTATGGGTAATTATTATGGGTAATGGGAGTATGCCATCTTTGTTTCAAACCCTTAATGTATGTAACATCGCTGTAAAGGAGGAGGTTACTATAGTATAAAATGCCCCACCCCTTCCCTCCTGGAAATTTCCAGTTCAAGTCCTAGTTCATTTTTCTGTTTATTTCTGTGTAAGTAGCTCTTCTTTTCCTGAGTTCCGGGTAGGGATTTTTAGTGAGTGTAAGAAAGGATGATACCATCTCAAGACAGGAGAGTCCCCTGAAAATAGACAAGCAGTGAAATGCCTACCTGGTATATGATTTCAAGAATCTACAGAACCTCAACCAAAACGGTGACTATCTGTGAGCAAGGTAACTGACCAAGAGAGTCTACAATCAGCTGCAGATTAATATGGAGCAACTAGCCAAGTTGGTATTGTTATGGATCCTACCTTGAAGTGAACCACCGAGGGATCACATATGCATATTTGAGGCCAAACAACTCACCAAGGGATTGTTTATTGTGTTTACTACATGAACCCCATAGAGGGATTGTAGATTGTGATAAAGGATTGCCTAATATAAAGGAACTACTGTATTAATAGCCCACACTGGGATGTTAAAGCATTATGTTTAGTGCCATTTTCTTGGGATTGTCATAATACCTCCTGTTCTTAAAAGAAGCCTCGTGTTTGAGTGAAGCAACAACCAATATTACTGATTGTAAGATGGCAAGTATTTTATTTTTGCTGTGAATGTCTAAATAAATGTCATTTGGTTTTTGTATGAAAAGTTCCTGGAGACTGTTAATTTGATGCAGTCACATTGCCCGGCCTGTGTCAAAACTAATACTTAAGGATAGCCCCTGAGAAGATATTTGAGTGAAGATAGGAGCTAAGTGTGGAGTTCCCTGAGGGCATATTCCTTCATCTGGGTTACATGTGTTTATAATATCTGCATCGTATCTCACACAGGTTCATGTATCTATGTTATCTTTCATACTCTTGGTGCAGTTCTGTGCCAGACAGTTGCCCCTGGTTTGTACCAAAGACCCTTTCACCCGTTGCATGTGGGAATCACCAAGCAAAACGTTTAGCGGTCAGGAAGTGCCAGAGAGCGCTGTGGCTACGAGGGTGGCAGGAATCTCCAGCACTGAAGGTGTTAATGTAACAGAAAGAGTCACGGTGCTTTTTACAAAAAGATAACATTCCAAACTGTACCATTTAAGATCAGATAGTTTGTAAAATAAACGGGAATACAACTGAAAACCACACAATATATGATAGACGTCTTTGAAACCTTGAAGGTGATACTGTATGAATGATCTTGTCACAGGGGAGTCCTATTCATTTCTTCCCTAGGTAGACCAGTTATACAGTATTCACGGCCTTATAAGGGCCACTACTAAGAATTATATTTACCAATAATATACACCATTTTTTTCCCATTCAAGCGGGTTTGCAATGACAAAGACCCCGCTGTCTCCTAGGCAACCTTTCAGGATCTGGATCTCAGGAACTTTTATAATGGCCATAACCATTTACAGAGTAACTGATCTCTTACAATAACACATGTAGATATGTGAAGTGGGTTACTCTACCTCCTAACGTCATGTAAACATAAAAAGTGATAGGCAATTGGTTACAGAACTGTTGTCATATGTCTTCTGGGAAGAAAATGTTTTTCCTTAACTGTTTGATAGCTTACCCTAAGAATACCCTAATGCTAGATCTGGGGCAGTTCACTTTTGTCTGGTTGCTACACTCAACATAACATGTAACATCTTCATGGCTATTTAGTGACACAATCCATGCCCCTGACAACCAACCCTCAAAGTTGATTACAGCTATTGATCCTCTCTTGCTTAAATAGATCTTCAATTAACAATTCTTCAAATTCTTATATTTTGCTTCTACGTTCACTATGTACGGGTGGGGGTTAAGGGAGCGGGCGGGGGGGTAAGGGAGCGGCGGGGCGCTTACCCTCCGTCCTTGAGCCGGTGCAGGGTGGCGGCGCACGTGGTGGGGATGTTGCGGAGAGGTCTGGGAGCCGGTTGAGAGCGAGGGGGAGGAGCCTGAAGTTGGCGGCAGGAGGGCCACGCTTCCCCTCCGTCCGGGAGACGGTGCAGGGCGGCGCACGTGGTGGGGGGACGACTGTGTGTGTGTGTGTGTGTGTGTGTCAGGCCAATGAGAGGTGTGTGTGTGTGGGCGGGCCAAGGGAGCAATCTCATTGGCCTGGCCCAGGCCCAAGGTCCAATGGGATTGCCGCTAGGGACACGGGGAGGGACACAGGGAGACACATACAGACACGGACACATAGAACACTTTCAGAAATATATAGTAGATTTAACATCTTTTTTATTATTAACCAACTTCAACCAAATTTAAACTGATTGGCACAGTTAAGTATTATCTTTTCGGAGAGAGTAGAACTGGAGACAGGCCAGATGGGGGACCTTGGTAGAATATATTGATTGTATATTCTAAGTCCACTGATAAATTCTAAGTCCACTGATAAGGGTCAAGTATAAAACTATTAACTGAACTCCTTTAACTCGTACTGTAACGCAAGTTAACTACATTGATATTCTCCTAATTTCTTACTGAGAGAGAAGGTCAGATGGTGGTCCCTCTCTCTATCGGTAGAGTAGTAGATTCAAATTACATTTAAATGTACATATTTAGGTTTTTTTTATAAAACCTCAACAGATAAGGGTGTGTTGGTGGTTTTTATGGATCAGTTGTTGTTCTACCAAACAAAATCTGATTGACAGAAAGACAGGAGACCAGGTGATATGGTGATGAATCTGGGTAGTATGTTTCTGCTTAATACTAAATCCAGTAATCTAACCATTCAAATTCATTATTATTTTTTATATAGAATTCAACTTAAATTATGCCATTATTATTATTTCTTCCTTCCCTGGCTGACGCAGATATCAAATGGCGGCAAGGGGAGGGAGGTGGCTTTATTGGGAAGGGGGATGGAGAAAATATCACATGGATATTAGTACCTTGGGATAAATTTAGCTTTTAATTCCGATGTACGGTGGTGTCATCTCGCACATCTCTAGTTATTACTGAGCTTTAATACTAAAATACTGTGATTACATCATGCAGATTCTGCATCTAATGATTGATTGTTGAGGATGTGCAGAACAACTAGGTTAAAGAGCTGGGGGAGAAGATTCATAGTGGTGTATGGAGGCCGCTATGATCAGGGGAACAGGCAGAACCGTAGTAGACATCACATAGATATTGCTGCATAGTGACATTGCCTCCAAGTGAATACTCTAGGGACTTCCAGTTAATCACATTACCACCAATGTCACTATAATAAAGAACATTACGGATGTTCTGTTCAGATAATATCTCATCATACATGTGAACATCGGTGATCTCTCCAACAAAGGAGTAGTCAGCATAAATTTGACCATCATACTGATCCTGTCCAATCACAATGATGGGGTTTGCATTGATTTTGTACCCTTTTTGAAACACTTTTCTTGGGTACGGCTTCCCATTGACCCATAGCTGTATTATTCCAGTGGAGGAGTCCCAGCTCACACAGGTGCTCCTCCACTGTAGAGTATAACTGTCTGTCAGATTATAATACAGGCCTTTGATGCCCACTGAGACTGATAACCGATAACTGTCAAAGTCAGAATCAATGTACAGGACAAAGTCATTATCTCCGGACGGAGTGACCAGGGAGAACAGGGAATGGGAGCGGGTCAGTTCTGAGTAGGATCGCAGGCAGACCGTGAGTTTGTCAAAGGGGCCGTTCTTTGCTGGTTTCAGACGCACGTATGAATCAACCGATTCTTCGGGGAAAAGGAACACTTTGTCTGTCATATCTATATGGGAAGAGAACAAATATTGAATGCAATGTTAAAATAAATGGCATAGTGCAGGGGTGGCCAACTCCAGTCCCCAAGGGCCACCAACAGTTCAGGTTTTCATGATATCCCTGCTTCAGCACGGGTGTCTCAATCAGTGGCTCAGTGAAAGACTGCACCACCTGTGCTGGAGCAGGGATAGCCTAATAACCTGAAGTGTTGATGGCCCCTGGGGACTGGAGTTGGCCAGCCCTGGCATAGACGCTGCGGCCCATATTTACTAGGCTGGGCTCTTTCATAAGCCTCAGACAGCCACTTTCCGACCCATTCATTCAGCAATTTGTTTCATTATTTGGGCTATATTAATTATCTTTAAATATCTTGGCTCAGACACATTCTAAAAGGTGCAAAAAATAACTGATGGACAAAACATTACATGCTGTTTCTGTAAAGGACAAAATCAGAATCCAGCGGCAATTCCAAACTGGCCGTGATCATGGGCAAGATACTGTACATTGGCCCATGTGTACTAAGTGGTGCTACTCCATCGGACACCTTCCAACGCCAGACATCTCCTAATTTCAATGGACTATAATATGTGGTCTGGCAATTGAAGCGGCATTGTGCACCATTTAGAAAATATGGACCATAACCTCTACTGCTGACAATGTGAGAGGCAGACAAGGTGTGAAACAGGCATTCATCACGAGCAGGCTCACCCTAATACAGAGGTCTTACTGTGCTAACCAGCACGGCCCCACTTGCCCGATCCATCTGCGAGCTTAGGGGGAAGAAGGTTGATTTGGGATTGTTAAAAATAATAATAAAAAGGGAGAGAGACCTCTGTGAGGAGACCCAGTGAGAGAGACTGCTGCGGGGAGACAGTGAGAGAGACTGCTGCAGGGAGACACAGTGAGAGAGACTGCTGCAGGGAGACACAGTGAGAGAGACGGCTGCAGGGAGACACAGTGAGAGAGACTGCTGCAGGGAGACACAGTGAGAGAGACTGCTGCAGGGAGACACAGTGAGAGAGACTGCTATGGGGAGACACAGTGAGAGAGACTGCTATGGGGAGAGACAGTCAGAGAGACTGCTATGGGGAGACACAGTGAGAGAGACTGCTGTGGGGAGACAGTGAGAGAGACTGCTATGGGGAGACACAGTGAAAGAGACTGCTATGGGGAGACACAGTGAGAGAGACTGCTATGGGGAGACACAGTGAGAGAGACTGCTATGGGGAGACACAGTGAGAGAGACTGCTATGGGGAGACACAGTGAGAGAGACTGCTATGGGGAGACACAGTGAGAGAGACTGCTATGGGGAGACACAGTGAGAGAGACTGCTATGGGGAGACACAGTGAGAGAGACTGCTATGGGGAGACACAGTGAGAGAGACTGCTATGGGGAGACACAGTGAGAGAGACTGCTATGGGGAGACACAGTGAGAGAGACTGCTATGGGGAGACACAGTGAGAGAGACTGCTGCGGGGAGACGCAGTGAGAGAGACTCCTTCTCTCTGCGCAGCTCTTACAGACTGGTGGCTGGCTCGGTACGATTAACACTGCGGGTGTCCTATTTAGAAACAGGGACCCCCGCCGTGGTAATCCTTCTGAGTAATGTACTGCCCTCCCGGCCGTGAGAGCTGTAGCCGCGATGCAACCACATTAGCCGCTCCAAATCGCGGTCACAGAGAGCGAAGACTTGCTACATCTGAAATAAAGAAGAAGATAGATTTGGGATTTGAAGTTACCTGTCTGAGCTAGAACTCCAGAAACACCTGCAAGCAGGAGCAGCAAACCCAGCATCCTCCCCATGTCCTCGGAATAATGAGACCTAGAATGGAAATACAATGATTATTTGTCCTGCTGTGCGGCACACAGTGGCATTTAAACACTAGATCTCTTAGCTTCTTTGTTTGTCAGTGGTTTTGAAGAGAGTTTGAGATTTACTCCAATAGATTTGGTTGTTTTATTATACAGTATGCTCAAATTTAATATTTCCTACACCAGTTTAAAGTTGCATTTTTGTGTAGCTTCTAAATGTTTTTGCTTTGTATATTTTGTGACACCACCGACTTGTGGGAGGAGCGTTATCTAGCTGCTGTCACACTGTGATACAACATTTACTCCATCATCACTGCCCACCTTAACACGGACTGCCTTTGGGAGTGCAGAGAGATTTTTTCTCACAGCTCCTGCATCGCGGGGTCACAAACTGAACTCCTATCCGGAATACACTAACCTTGTGGAGGACTTCCGGGTTACACTGTGGTGAGCCTGTTCCTGTATCCCCTGCTGGATGTCGGTTCGGAAGAGCTGAGAGAGTGCAGACGGAGAGAGGGCGCGCCATCCAAGGCACATCGTGGGCGGTTGGCGATTGAGTATACTCAATATATGCTTTTATTTATCCGTTGTTTGTGAGTTCACATTTGTTGGTTTTATTCATTTTTATTAAATTGTACTTTTTCATGCTGCACTAGGATCGGGCGCTTTCTTTTTTGTTGTTCACAGATTTCTGGGAGTTCGTTGGTCCTTGATGAGAGCAGCCAGAACCTAGCATGGACCCTTGGTTTGGTTGATATATTTTTATTTTTTATTTTTTATATATATATATTTTTTTTTTTCATTTTTATTTATTTATTTTTTCATTTTTTGACACATTCAGTGTCTTTTTTTTTTTATATATACATTTTTTTCTATTATCATCCATTGAATATCATCCAGGAGGGATTCATTTGTGCAGTAGTCTTTACCACCGACATTTACCTTTTTTACCTTTTTTATATTGGTATTGGCATATATTTGTGTTTACAGCAGCTTTTTAAACATTGGCACTCAGCATTTTATTATAACATATTGCATGTATTTTTTATCAGTGTGAATCAATCATCCATAATATTGTTGCACCACCTTTGCCAATCACCTTTGCTATATTCACTTAATATAACCAATTGGGATTTGGTCTGAGCTTACACCTGAGGAGCGCAGTCTATTCTTTGTCTGTAATATATATATATATATATATATATATATATATATATATATGTATGTATATATATATATATGTATGTGTATATGTATGTATATATATATATATATATATATATATATATATATATATATATATATATATATATATATATATATATATATTACTGATACTGTAAGCCTGGGCTTTTTTGCTTACATGGCATGTGGATAGAGGCATATTCACCGTGTGTTACTTGGTGTCAAAGTATCATGGTAGGGCCAGATTCTCTAAGCTCCTACACTGCCAATCCATTCTATCTGACACAGAAGCCCCATTCACTTACTGTACATTGACTTCAATGGGGCTTCCGTGCCTGATCGCAAGGAAAGGCAATGTTGGAGCTTAGAGAATCTCTCTGTTAGCCTCTATCCTGCCCTGCGTGCATCAGAAATTTGCTGAGCCAGAGAAGCTTGGCAATGCGTGTGCAATAATGCAGGAGCTCTCAACTCCAGTCTTCCAGACCCCCAACAGGTCAGTTTTCTAGGCTATCCCAGCTTCAGCGCATGTGGCTCAATCAGTGGCTCAGTCTTTAACTGAGCCACTGATTGAACCACCTGTGCTGAAGCTGAGATATCAAAGGAACCTGACCTGTTGGGGACGATCTTGAGTACTGGAGTTGAGAACCCCGGTTATAATGGAATGTAGAGGTTTAATTATATAACCCCTTCACTGCTGGAGGGACCAGTACTGCACTGCACTGAAGTTGTAATCAGTAAAGACTTATAGCAGGTTACTAAGTAACCCGTGATAGGGCCCCAAAGGGAGTTTCTATGTGATAGGGCCCCGATCTGCATTATCACACTATAATACATAACCCCAATCACATTCTTTACAGTCAATTACGCCTGGAATTGTATAATAGAAGGTTTACTGTACCTTAGTCTGTCTCAGAACTGCCAAAGAAGCCCGTTCCCTCTTGTTCTCTTCCAGTTATTTCCTTTAGTGGATGAGAGGTACCGTATTATGCTGTAATATTTATAGGAATGTGATGCTTGGACTTTAGCCAATCAGGGTGGCAAGTGAAGGAACATGATTTGTTACATCTGTTGACACAGAGCTAGCTAATAAAACAAGACAATACATATCATGCACCCAGCTGACCAATGCCAAGCAACTATACTTTAATGCTTTAATGATCATATGGCCCCCCCTTTGGTAACAACCTCCATCACCCCACGGAGGAGACACACAGCCTAAGAATTTGCCTGCGCTATACCTGCAAAATTGCACATAGGCATGTTTGCCCAGGTGCACAAATGTCCCATCAACCCATTGTTTAGACTTTAATATGCTTACTTGACTAGACCTTTTATTTGATTACGTGATTATGGAAGGGAGAAGGAGGTGGCCATTGGTCAATGTCCCTTATATGGGGCGACATACTATGCTGTCATCTGTCACTACTTAATGGTTGTATGGCCTCCATTTTCCCTTCCCCTTTAGAAGCCACCTCCAGCACCCAATGAAGGAGACAAACAGTGTTTGGATTTGGCAAACATTAGATCACAGTTTTATTGAAAAACACAAACCAGTAAAACCAGCCAGCCCAATATTTTCAAGAATTGTTATCTTCAATTTAGGTGATGGATTGGAAAGTGTACCTCTGGCCACGTTACTTTTATCCGCCTAGATCATATACAGCAAGTTTCAACATTTTTCTGTAACCAAACCATTCCCACCGACCTGCAGTAGCACAACGTCAGCTACTAGTATACCTACTTTTGTTTGGATTTTAATTAATTCAGGCAGTAGCCTCTTACAGGATAGCCCTTTAAGGCCAAACCAAGGCCAAACCAACGCCGGATTGTACTTTTATGATCAAAACCCAGCTGCATTCTGTGGCTTCTAACTTTTGCCCGTTCCCTAGCCCAGTGGATAATGGAATGTTCAACTAATCACGCCTTTTAGTGTATTTCCTCCGGGGATGAGAGGTGATGTATGAGACTAAATGATCCCGGCACTTTCTTCAGAACTACCCCCAGCAGAAGTATTCTTATCCCCGGTATCAAGGGAGCAGAAAACGGGTCTGCCATTCTGCCCACCCCCACTTCCTATCTTAATCGACAAATTGTTGTAAAAGCTATTTTCAGTTATAAGGACAGTGCGAGCACATGAACGCAGCTGCTCTAGCTGAATCCTGCTTGCTCAACACAGCTGTACTGATTCCTGGGGCTTGTGATTTTTTTATTGATTGTTTTATTGACTTACTGATTGATTGATTGCACTGTTTGTTATGTAACACAATTTTGTTTCATTGACTTACTGATTGATTAATTGCTCTGTTTGTTATGTAACACACCTGTGTATGGGTATATATGTCTAACACGATCACTATGTCTGTGCACTCCCTTGAGAAAGGTCCCTCTGTGAGGACCGAAACGTCGGTGTGTGTGCCACGTGCTTCAATACAGTGCTTTGAACTACTACAGTACCTTTATGTGCTGTCTCGTTTTTCCTGCACAGCTGTCCAGTAAAAACACTCTATCTATCTATCTATCTATCTATCTATCTATCTATCTATCTATCTATCTATCTATCTATATATATATATATATATATATATATATATATATATATATATGTATATATACAGCTCAACCCCGTTATTGCACGATCCGTTACAACGCGAATCCGCTTATAACGCGATGCAAGCGTGGCTCCCAATTTTCATATTTATGAATACTTTACAGCACGATTATTGGTATCTTAAATACTTTATTGTACAATGCATACAATTGTACATTATTTCTAACACGATCCGCTTATAACGCGTTGTGATTCTTTGGACCCCAAGCACAGAGTTATAAGGGGGTTGAGCTGTATATATATATATTTAGAGTGGATAAGGGAAACTCCCTTAATTGGGTGCTCCATATACCTCCAGTGCTACCATATGTAGGCGTAAAGTAATAACATTTAGAGCAGGGTTACCATCCTCCTTTGCAATGACACCAGCAACTCAAATCCATGAAGAGAGAAAAGAAACAATATAGCAACCACAGTCCATTCAATGAGGGGAGAAAGCCATCTAACCTATCCGGTGAGTATAAAACTCCACCCGGCGGTCCCTCTGTGGGTGGGCTAATAATAATCTCCCGTAGTCTCAAAAATGTAGCAATGTGTACTCACTCTTCCAATCTGTGCTCTGCTGCGCTTCCCTCGCTGGAATTAGCTGGATAGCCCCTGCTCCGTTGCGTGCCTCAGTCCCAATGGTAAGACAGTGAATAGTGGAGTAATCGGACGAGCACTGCTGTATGAATAGGCGGGAGGCAAGGTGCTGTAAAACTAACTTTATTCCGGCATGCTAGCCAAATTTAAAAACACATGAGGAGGATCCTCTGACGCGTTTCGTCCTTATGGGACTTTATCGAAGAGTGATCTAAGGTAACCGGACCTCGCTATATATAACCCCTCCTCCCGTGCGCCGGTACATGGCTCCTCCCCTCAGTCTCTGCTGTTTAACAGCTGATAAATAAGTGGTGGCAAATGAGGGTGAGTCGCCGCGCATCCGCGCACACTGAGCAGGCAACCAATAAATGAAAAAGCATTAAGCATCACGTATACCCTCCCCTGTGTGCCCCTTGTTTATACACACATAAACTTAAGTGAGCACATATATTATGCAACACATTGGTTACTTCGTTTAGGCACACAATGTCAGTACACCGATACAATGTTCAGAGCAAAAACATTACAACTATCAGCGAGTCCGGTTTTAACCTTTCAAACTGACACAAACATAGAGTAAAACACACATGATATACTATTAACCAAGACATATATTACATATATTGTGAGTCCATTCAAACAATGAATGAACTTTCAAGTATGCAAAATAGGTTTAAACCCCTATATCTATATCCTAACCTAAACGATCATGTAATGATAAAAAAATTACAGTGAAAACTAATAATAAACAAATTATAAATATACACAAAAGAAAAACAGATTTAGAAAAAATTCCTAGGTTAAAATAAACACCCATGTGGGAGTAAAAAAGAATTAATATATATATATATATATATATATATATATATATATATATATAACAAACAGAGGAAAAAAGCAGCGCCTCTGCTAATGGTTAAATTGGTAAATGTAATATAATATATATAATATATAATAAACCGGCTGTGATTAATGATAAGGATCTACACTGTATACACTAATAATAGTGGAGTACTAAATAATTCTAGCACAAATAATAATAAAACCTGTAACCATAAAGATAAGTGCAGAGATATTGCAAATATACAAATTTAAAAAAGAGAAAAAAAGAGTGTAAAAACCAGTTCTCAGAATGTCCAATATTGATGTGGGTTCTGGTATGAAGGGTCTCCTGCTGCTCTCAAATGGACAAACCACGTCCACAGGGAATCTAATAGAAAAAAGGGGAGAGAAAGCGCACACCCATAGCGTAAAATAGTAAATTTAATGAGGGGAGGGGGAGGAAGGGGTTAAGAAATGCGCTTACAAAAATGCAATAAAATCAAGCATTGTGTGATATAATCACCACCATCCGGTTTGTTTCTGCAGTATCTTGGGGCAATCCCGGTCTAGCAGTAGCAGGATCGATATCCCAACAAGTATCCAGGGCAGGTAGTCTTCAATGTAGCCGTGTTAGAGTCCTGGAAAGATGGCTCCTTGTACTTCAAGCCTCTGCAGCAGTCGCGCGGATCAGTCTGTTCCGGCGCGCGGTGATGACGTCAGTGTCAATGCGTCTGACGTGATGACGCTCCCTGACGCGTTTCGTCACTCACGGGTAACTTTTTCAAAGGGAAGTGTGGAGAAGGGGAAGGGTATTCAATATTTAGGGTATTCAATCTGTCTCCCCCCCTTGCTACTACTGGTATATGCTCCAGTCCTGAGAAGGAGAAACTATCAATTCCTCCCATAGGGCAAGTAGAGAAGTGTCTCGATACTGGATGCAATGTATCCATTTTTTTAATTAAACGAACATGTTCTTGAATACTTTGTTTTAGGGGCCTGATGGTCCGCCCAATATATACTTTATTGCATCCACATCTTAGTATGTAAATTACGTAACTAGTGTTACAGTTGATAAATGTTTGTAGGGTCTTACATGTCTTAGGTTTGGAGCATTCTATATTTTTTATTGTCTTAGCAAAGCGACAAATACGGCAATGGCCACATGGAAAAAAGCCTTTCGGTATATTTATTATACCCGTAGTTTGTTGGGAAGAAAACAAACTGGGTGACACATAAGATGCCAAAGATTTTGCTTTATGAAAAACAAATTTCGGTCTTTTATCCGTTATTACTTTCAAGTCTACATCTAATTTCAATGTGTCCCAATGTTTAAAAATAATTGACCGTATAGCTTTAGAATTAGATTGTCCGCTCTGTTGAATAATAAAGAGGGGTAATGGTGTTGTACCCTTTCTACCCCACTTTCCTTTTTTGGAGAGGTTCATAGATAGAAGATCTTTTCTCTCCATAGATTTCACCAAACATAATGTAACTCTAAGGTCTTTTTCCTTATACCCCCTATCTTGGAATCTGGTGATAAGTTTTTGGGCCTGTATGTCAAAGCTTTCTTCTGTAGAGCATAACCGTTTTAGACGTAACAATTGGCCCTTAGGGATGATCGTTTAGGTTAGGATATAGATATAGGGGTTTAAACCTATTTTGCATACTTGAAAGTTCATTCATTGTTTGAATGGACTCACAATATATGTAATATATGTCTTGGTTAATAGTATATCATGTGTGTTTTACTGTATGTTTGTGTCAGTTTGAAAGGTTAAAACCGGACTCGCTGATAGTTGTAATGTTTTTGCTCTGAACATTGTATCTGTGTACTGACATTGTGTGCCTAAACGAAGTAACCAATGTGTTGCATAATATATGTGCTCACTTAAGTTTATGTGTGTATAAAGAAGGGGCACACAGGGGAGAGTATACGTGATGCTTAATGCTTTTTCATTTATTGTTTGCCTGCTCATTGTGCGCGGATGCGCGGCGACTCACCCTCATTTGCCACCACTTATTTATCAGCTGTTAAACAGCAGAGACTGAGGGGAGGAGCCATGTACCGGCGCACGGGAGGAGGGTTATATATAGCGAGGTCCGGTTACCTTAGATCACTCTTCGATAAAGTCCCATAAGGACGAAACGCGTCAGAGGATCCTCCTCATGTGTTTTTAAATTTGGCTAGCATGCCGGAATAAAGTTAGTTTTCCAGCACCTTGCCTCCCGCCTATTCATACAGCAGTGCTCGTCCGATTACTCCACAATATATATATTTATATAATACAAAAAATTGTGGATTAGAGGGTCTTGATCAGTGCATCAAAAAAACCTAACAACTTTGCATATTGGGGCATGGACAGTTTGTGCTGCCTCAAGCAAATATTTGCTGTGTTGAAATTTAAAAACTGGTGATGCCAGACCTAGATGATATAGTCAAAGTATAAGCAAGAATGGAACTCCTATTGTAGATAGACACAGGTCCCACAATGTGGCCCGTAGAGCTGTCGGTGCTAGGAGTAAATTGTACCTTAACACAAAGTATCAAGGAAGATAGAGGTTACTCACAGTCTTGACGAAGAGTCTGCGAGGCTCTGGCGTCTTTGGCATTGGCGTGCACGCGTCAGTGGGAGTCAGGAAACAGGAAGGACCTCCCGTGGGGGAAGAAAGCAGCAATGCACAACCGAAAAAATGGACAGAGACAGGATCTCGTACAAAAATGTATTCTCTACCTTGGCAGTACAATAAAAACATCCTTCAGGAACAGGAGCACTCCAGCGCATTTCATGCAACCTGCGCTTTGTCGAAGAGTAACTATGCTCCTGCTGAGCATCTATATATATATATATATATATATATATATATATATATATATATATATATCAGTCCTGAGGCCATTTGCTGATGCCCCCTGTGCATAACTAGTCAAGCCGTGATATGTGGAGTGACACCGGTGGCAAGAGGATCTGCTACAATAACAATAATACATATGGCTTGTTTAAAACAATAAAAAATTATAAAAGACAACAACACAAAAACAAGACCAAAATTATTATTAGAAATAATCTAAGACGTCTGAATACATAATAGAGGAATAAATGATAAATACATACAGTAAGTGCAATATAGGTGCAATTGTTGAAAATACTGTAGTTGAATTATATAATATAAAGTATACATTACATGTAATCGAATTAAGTGCCCACCGCAACAAATGAATTTGTATATACAGGCATACCCCGCATTAACGTACACACTGGGTATAGAGCATGTATGTAAAGCAAAAATGTACTTAAAGTGAAGCACTGCCTTTTTCCCCACTTATCGATGCTTCGGTACAGGTAGGGAGTCGGTATTGCTGTTCAGGACGTGCTGACAGGCGCATGCGCGAGCTGCTGTTTGCCTATTGTGCGAGGGGAACCAGCGCGTCACTACTACGGCGGACTATAGGACAGTATAAGTGTCCGTACTCACGAAGCGAGCGTACGGGCACAGGGGTATGGTCCTATTGAAAATATGTCCTTACTCGCGATTGTACTTAAAGTGAGTGTCCTTAAAACCGGGGTATGCCTGTATATCAATGTTTGTGTTTGTTGTATGAATTACGAAACCTTTAAGAACCATCAGGAAACGGGATATCCGTTTCCCTGTCTTGAGACATTTTTCTGAATGCCCTAACAGTGCGGCCATTTTTTCAGGACCTGCAGGGGGAACATTACAATTTGCAGGGGAGAAGACGGAGATCACCGCACAACTCCGCTGGACCCCGCCGCAGCTAAGAGTGGTGAGGGGGTGGGAGGGTGAGGGAGTTACTTTTGGGAGGGCAAGTTACTTTTGGGGGAGGGGAGGGGGGCGAGTTGGTTTTGCAATTGTTTGTCGAGCCCTGGTTATAGAGTTATATTTTTACCGGACTTTAGCATAGGTTTTAGTAGGTTTTAGCAGGTCTGGAAGACAGTACGTTATACTATATGGATGATCTATGATATAAGCAGGAGATAAATATTAAATTAACTTTAATTACATTTATAACTTTGTCGTTATAAAGAAATCTGCCATTACATTGGACCAAGTTCCTCTTAATACTAATGTTGTTAATTAAAAATTAGTGATACTGAGTGAAGATAGATACGGAATCACTGTAAAAGCTTAAAAGTAACATATAAAAAATGATATATATATATATATATATATATACAAATACAACTGTATGCTCATCTGCATGTCTAAGGCCTCGGTCCCGCTGCGCTCGTTGGCGCGGGCGGCGGGTCGCGAGTTCCCCACCAGCAGGGGAATCCTCGCGAGCCGGTCCCGGTCCCCCCTGGCTGCACAGAGCACTACACGCTGTAGCGCGTCAGCCGCTGGAGACACCAGAGAATGGTGTTTTCTAGCGTTGACGCGTGACGTGTGTGGCTGTGAGCCAATGGGGAGGGGAGGCTTCGGGAGGAGGAGAGGCTTCGGGGAGCGGGGAGGAGTGTGGAGTGAAAGCAGGTGAGTGCCTTTCTCTGTGTGTGTGTCTGAGTGCGTGAGTGCCTGTCTGTGTGTGTATGTGTCTGAGTGCGTGAGTGCCTGTCTGTGTGTGTGTGTGCCCGAGTGCCTGCCTCTGTCTGTGTGTGTGTGTGTGTATGAGTGCGTGAGTGCCTGCCTGTGTGTGCGCGCGTGTGTGTGTGTATGAGTGCGTGAGTGCCTGCCTGTGTGTGTGTGTGCGCGTGTATGCGTGTGCGCGTGTATGAATGAGTGCCTGCGTGTGTGTGTTTAAACTTACCTTCCAGCTCCAGCCCGAGTCCGTGGAGGGAGGGGGGGGGGAGAGTAGCGGGTCCCTCCGCTCAAGCCACGCCCCCCCTCCCTGTCAAACCTCCCACCTCCCGCCCACCTCCCGATCAAACCTCCCACCTCCCGCCCACCTCCCGATCAAACCTCCCACCTCCCGCCCACCTCCAGCTCCGGCTCCCGCTCCCTACAGACCGCAGATCGCGGTCTGTGTATCTCAGCGCACCGCCTGTCAGCAGCGCAGGTGCGCTGACTCTGGGAGCGGGGCCTTAGCCTTAGGCAGGTCTGCAACCCCGCCTTTCCCCATTATCACCCAGCATACAGCACTTCCACTGCAGCAAGGGATTCTGGGAAATGACATGCAAATGAGCACACGGTGTCACTTTTTGCCTCAAAAACCATTTTTAACATAGTTCCCTATAGGCTATATATATATATATATATATATATATATATATATATATATTTACATACACACACACATATACACACACATATACACACACATATAAATATACACATACATTTTTCCACTAGGAAGAATTATTTGGATACACCTGGTGGGAAGGAGGGGGAGAGGGTGGGGAAAGATAATACTCCTGCTCAGCTGATTACCGTATAGGCTAATTGTAATAGACAGGTGGTGGTGCTATGCTGAGACATTTACTAATAGTAGACACAGAAGAGAAAGGGTTCAGCTAAATTAGCACTCAAAAACCTTTTGTGTGTATTTTGGTTGGATTAAAATGAATCTTTAATGAATTCTAATTAAAATTAAGTGTACATTTGCATTAGAATTCATTAAAGATTCATTTTAATCCTACCAACATACACTATCTCTACTAGGAAAAATTATTTCTTTTAAGAATTTAGATTTTTTTTTTTTTTTTTTAGAAAGATGAAAGTTCGAATGTACTAAACAACTAATTGCATTACACTGATTCAGTACGAAGTTAAAACACACATTTGTTCCGAGTTGCTGGGGATGGAAGGATTTCCCTCTGACACATTGAAGGAGTCTGCTGTCTTTATAGACAAAAATAGGTTTTGGGAATGAAGGCCCGTTATAGAAAGATTTTTCCTTCTATGTCCTCACGTCCAATGTTATTTTTTATTTAGATTTGTTTTGCCTCCTTTTCAGCACAAATTGAGTGGAATTCAAAACTGATATATGGGTTGTACAGAATGTTGATGGAGAATGGGAAATTTCCTTACCTTTTCCTAAGTGAAAATATGTCAGATGTTTTATAACTGCTGAGCATTTTTCTCTCCAAAGGTGTCCCACCTCGAATCCCGTGTCTCTAATGTTCACCCCATTTGTTGGAGAACCCCACGATTGTATCTCAGTAAACCTCTTATTTTAGTATGTGCCTGATTGATCTGCGGGATTTTGTTTTGTATGTTGATATTTTCTGGCAGAGAGGTACGATGGGTAATTTGGTGTTAGAACGAAATCCACAATCTAAGGTTTATTTATTTCAAGTTTCTGGATTATTTGCATTTACCAGAGCGTGTGTTCTCGCCACGAGTAAAATGATATATGGTATATGATTTGGGACAATTGTGGAAAAATAAAGGTTTTTTTTTTTCCTCTCTTCAGCTTTCTTCTCGATTACCATTCACCCAGATAGTAAGTATCTTTTGCATTTACCTACTCTATGATGGCCAAGAGCAGTAATTCTGGACTAGAACACCCCAAGGCTACACTAAAATTCCTGCCTTGTTCTTCCAAATTTTTTAGAAAAGATTTTCCCAAGTCAGTCTGAACTTATCCAGTATGTAGACGATTTGCTTATTTCCTCTTCTTCTCACGAAGCGTGCCTTCTGGACTCAAAAATCCTTCTTACCGCATTGGCTCGGAAGGGCCGCAAGGTAATTAAAATAAAGCTTCAGTTAGCAGAACTTTCTCTTCTATATTTGGGACATCAGTTGTCTCATGGTCAGTGGGAATTAACTACAGAATGGGTCACCCCTATTCTTTCAGCCCCACGTCCTTATCAGGTAACAGGTATTGGGGCTTTCCTGCGACAGTTTCGGTATTGTCGACAGTGGGTTCCCAATCTTTCTGAACTTTCCTAACCCTTAGTAGATCTGGCAAAGAAGGGTACCCCAGATCGATTCCCAGGATCTTCTACTTTAGAAAGTTTTATTTAATTTTATTGAAACAAGCCCTTGCAACAGCCCCTGCTTTAGGATTGCCAGACGATATTAGACTCTTCAGCTTTTATTGCCATGAGAAGGAAGGTTATGCCACTGGTGTACTGATACAACCTCATGGAGATAAACAGTGCCCTGTATTCTATTTTATTACCCGGTTAGATCCAGTGGCTCTGGGATTCCCCTCTTGTTTACGAGTTGTAGCAGCTGCTGCTATTCTTTTGGATCAAGCTTCCACTAGTATTTTTGGGACATGATGGACCTCTTCTTGTTCCCCATACATTGACGATCTTTTTGCCCCGGTCATCCACTCAAATGTCCAATGCACATCTTACCAATATGAAATTATCCTCACCTCATCTGACAAAATTATATTAAAAGGATGTCCACCACTTAACCCTTTTCTCTTTAATGCCTACCCCAGAGGATGGAGATCCTCATGAATGCTCTCAGGTAAGGTAGCAGGAGACACGTGTTAGGCCAGGTTTCCAGGACACTCACCTTGATAATGCAGAATGGGAACTTTTTGTAGATCTTGTTTCAGAGATCAAAAAGGTAATTTATGCTCAGGCTATGCAGTAGTATTTGCCTATGATGTTATAGACTCCCTTCCCACAGGCTCACTCTGCACAAGTTGCAGAATTGTAAGTTCTTACTCGCACCTGCACTATTGCTGCAGGTACATCCGTTAATGTCTACACCGATTCCAGATACACATTTGGCG